>NW_008339916.1:587371-602612 GCF_000622305.1 Nannospalax galili
TAGCAGACACATAGCAGTACTTTACATATACATACATATATATTCACACACACACACACACATATATATATATATGAGAATCTCATCTCAAAATGGCTGTGTAGAACAAAGCCATATACACTGATGAAGTAGAAAGAAGTAACTGGTACATAGTTAAGCATTATCAAATTGATGTTTACAGCTTTTAGTAGTTAAATTTATCTATGTATTACCATACATTTTACATTAGTCTGTGTTAGTGACTTTACTCAGTATTGTGACCAAATAGAAAATCCCATGAACTATTTTTGCTATAGAGAGCAATACCCTCTGTCAAAATTAATTTACACCTTAGCTGTTTTCAACTGCACAGTGCTTTTACACTTAGGCTGTTTTGTTCTCCTTTTCTTTTCACAGGGCCAGGGGCCCAGCCTGAACCTGGAAAAGTCTTGGAGAACAAATCTTGAGATAATAGGCTTGAGTCTGAAGTGGGAGGGACAATCCCATCTCCAGAGTCAACGTCTCTGTGAGCTCAAACAGCACGTGACAATTTACCAATATAATTAATACAAAAAGGCATTTGTTTTTCTGTAGCTGAAAAGTTTTTTAAATTGTTTATCCTTATTTTACTTTTAAACTAAGGCAAGACTGTTATCTCGCATAGTGAATTCCTTTGAAGAGGGCTGTCAGTCTGGATTGAAAAAACCATTTTATAATTAATTATACATGATCTTGGATTAAGTACCCATGACCTGGGGAATAAGAAACACAGAAAACAATGGTACCTAAAAGAAAATGCAAAGAGACAATATCATAATACTCTTTTCTTTTTAGTCTATCCATGACATTGTAACTAGAAGGTACCCAGGGAATTATGTGGCAGGGAAAAAAGCAAGCATACAGTAACTGAGCATCCATGAGGGAAATACTCTATTCCAGAGAAAAACAGGCTTAGAATCACAGTGCAGAAAAGGTAAGCAATTGGGACCAGTGGAGTCCATATCTTAAGCTGTCCATCCAAATAGGCTATCTTTTAACCTCTCTTAGTTGTATGTGTCGGCAGTAGCTTGTCTCTACCATGACCTGTGCCGTGCGCGCCCTCTTTGTGACTGGGTGCTTGTACCCCCCAAGGGGAAGCCCAAGGGGATGTGGACGACCATGGGAGAAAGCCCTCCACACAGGGTGGTCATCTCAGATGAGCCCCTTCCCCGAGAAAAAGTTTGCAGGAGTAGGGGGGGGGGAATCTCTTTTCCATTTGTCCATGGGGCAACTGCCTTAAATTCTTTAAATGCTCTGCAGCTACCCACTGGTTTAAATCACATGGTTTTGTTTTTGTTTGTTTTGTTACTGGGCAGGCCTATTTAAATTCTCACCTAACTGGTTTGGCATGATCCTGAATGCCCTGAGGCAAGATAACAAACCAGATAAGGAAGTTTATTTGCTCTTTTATGAGTTGAACTCAATATATGTGAAAATCCCTGGGGATAGAACTTTGAGGATTCTTTGTTTCTAGGGGTGTTGTTCAAGACAGAAAAGGAAAGGGGGTGAAATGCTGATTCTTAGGGGAACAGTCCTGAGACCCCAAGGCCTCAGGGGTTGCTCACTACTCCACAGTTTAAGCCTGACCTCAAGTTTCAGAGAACTGGCAACCCGTCTAAGAGCATTTAACTGACTGGGTTTTGCATTAGAAAGATGTATAGGTAGGAGGTGTTTGTCTACACCCTGGCTGGCAGTCAGAGTCATTTCAGAGGACTTAACATCAGGGAGTAGCCCTGATCAGAACGTCTCAATTGCTCCTTCATCTTTAATGGTCTCACTTGAAGACTCAGACTTAAAGGAAAAAGAGGAAAAAGGAAGGGCTGCCAATCCTCAAGAGTGGGATGGCCAAGGCAAAACTGCCACTACTCACTTGGACAGAGGGGATACTCACAAACTCCATGCATTCCAGGAGCGCCACATTGGGCACCAGCTATGGGTCTCTCCCTCTCCACATAGGCCATTGGCCACCGACCCATGAGAACAAAGGGAGCAGAAGTGATGAACAGGGTCATGACGGCCAGTGAGCACGATGGAAAAGACCTTCCAGGGAGTCAGATTCAGTGATACAGCTCTGTTTATTCAGTAGGGGTCAGGGAAAAACATATGTAGGAGATGGTAGCCAAAGCTTCACCAGATAGGTATTCATAGTATGCTTTATTTAAATGTGGCAGGAGGACCCTATCATCTGGCTATAGGGCAATGCCTAATTACCATACAGATAAAACCTGGGGCACTTTTTTGTAGGTAACTATGCTAAAGGTCATGTTCCAAATAAGGCCAGGCATCTGTGCTTGGAGACACTTTCCAAACAAGGTCAGGCAGAGAGCAGGAAGACCCTGCTGAGAAAGGAGTCGACCTTAACAGCAGGGTTCCCCAAAAGACATCCCCATACAAATATAGGAAGCACATAGAACACAAAATAGACAAGATCAGAAAATAAATTCCCCATGACATAACATAGTAAAAACACTAAATATACAGAACTAAGAGAGACTACTGAAAGGAGCAAAAGAAAAACAAGAAGTCACATACAAAGTAAAGTGCATCAGAATTACAGCTTACTTATCAATGCAAACTATGAAAACCAGAAGAGCCTGGAACAAGGTATTTCCAGTTCTACATGACAATAGATGTCAGCCCAGAATACTTTACCCAGCAAAAATATCTATTCTAGTTGAGGGGGACCAATGTTCCATGACAAGAAAAGCCTGAAAGTATACATGTCCACAAAACCAGCCCTTCAAAGAGTACTTGAAGCAACACAGAGAGGAGAGAGAGAAACAACTATACCCCAGGGGTAATAGAAGAAAATAAATAAAGGTATAATCTAGAAAACACAAAATTAGACAGAGAACACAAACAGCAATCAAAAGGATGGCAACTAATACACATCTTTCAACAATAACCTTAAATTACAATGGACTGAAAACCTCAGTCAAAAGACACAGGCTAAGTGAATGGATTAAGCAACAAAATCCATCTCTTTGCTGTCTACAAGAACCCATCTCAACTTCAAGGACAGGCATTACCTTAAGGTAAAAGGATGGAAAAGAATATTCTAAGCAAATGGCATTAAAAAATAAGCAGGGGTTGCAGTTCTAATATCTGAAAAAATAGACTTCAAAGTAAAACTAATCAGAAGAAATAAGGAGCGTCATTTCATTCTGAACAAAGGAACAGTTAACCAAGAAGATTTTAGAATCCTTAACATGTATGCAGCAAACTCTGGTGCACCAAAATTCATTAAAAAAACAACACTACAGGACTTGAAGGCACAGGTTAACCCCAACTCAGTAGTATTACGGGACTTCAATACCCCACTGTCTCCATTAGACAGGTCAACTGGACAAAGAATTAACAGCGAGACGTCTGAATTAAATGACAACATAGATCAAACAGACCAACATCATTCTAAATGGAGAAAAACTGGAAGCATTCCCATTAAAATCAGGAGCCAGACAAGGATGTCCACTATCTCCACTCTTTTTCAACATAGTGCTTGAAACTCTTGCTAGAGCAATAAGGCAGGAGAAGAAAATTAATGGAGTGAGTACCAGTTAGAAAGGAAGAGGACAAACTATCAATTTTTACAGATGATATGATACTATACGTAAGAGATCCCAAAAGTTCCACCAGGAAAATCCTAGAATGGATCAACACTTTCACATTAGTGGCAGGTTATAAAATCAATCAACAAAAATCAGTAGCCTTTCTGTATACCAATAACAAGCAATTGGAGAAATAATACAAGGAAATGCACCCATTCACAGGAGTTGCAAAAAGAAGCAAAATATCTTGGAATATATCTGATGAAAGACACCAAAGATCTCTACAAAGAAAATTTTAAATCACTAAAGAAAGATTGAGGAAGACACCAGGAGATGGAAGGACCTCCCATGCTAATGGATTGGAAGAATTAATAATGTGAAAATGATCATCCTACCAAAAGCAATATATAGATTCAATGCAATCCCAATCAATATCCCCATGACATACTTCACAGAATTTGAAAAAAACATTCTTAAATCTGTATGGAAGCACAAAAATCCAAGGTAGCCAAAGCAACCCTGAGCAGAAAGAGCAGTGCTGGAGGGATTACTATACCAGATCTCAATGTATACTACAGAGCTATAGTCATAAAAAACAGCATGGTATTGGCAGAAAAATATATCCGTATATCAATTGTGCAAGATTTAGTTTCTTAATCCTTTCAACTAGTATGTCTTTTGACTGAGTAACTGGGGTCACTGATATTAAGTTATTATTAAAAAGCATGGTGAAGTTTTAGCTTTTAGCTCAGGAGTAAACCTTTAACCTGGCCTAATCTCTTAGCCTGGGATAGCTGAGTTATTTGTTTAGGACAAGGAGATGAGCTAAGGGTTGTTGACCAAGATGCTTTCCCACAGAGCAGGGAGCCTGCACTTTTATGACCAGGCTGCCTCCTCCTTCCAGCCAAACAGTGTTCTACAAGGCAGGGATTATCAGAGTCACTGTTTTCAGTGCCCCTCCCTTTAGCAGAGAATGCAGCCTGGACCTATAAGTTTTAGGCTCACCTCACCCTAGGGCCTGGCATCCTGGTTTCCTACAAGATAGCCAAAGCAACCCTGAGCACAAACATCACTGATGATACAAACCTGAGTACATGCAATTTCTGCTACCTGATAGTTGACAAAGGTGCCAAGAACACACAATGGAGGAAAGACAGCATCTTCAACAAATGGTGCTGGCAAAACTGGATCTCCACCTGTAGAAAAATGAAACTAGATCCTTGTCTTTTGCTTGTCACAAAAGTCCACTCCAAATGGATCAAAAGCCTCAGTGTGAAACTGGAAACCCTGAAACTATTAGCAAATATTGACAATAACTTAGAAGATATAGGTATAAGAAAGATTTTCTAAACCGGACAGCAGTTGCTCAAGAATTAAGGTCAGCAATCAACAGTGGGACCTCATTATATTAAAAAATCTGTACAGCAAAAGAAAGAATCAACAAAGTGAAGAGAAAATCCACAGAATGGGAACTGTTAATCTGCACTCTGTTATAACGTTCACCATTGACAAATCTGAAAGGGGTTTAACATCCAGAATATATAAAGAACTCAAAAAACAAAGAATCAAGAAACCAAATGATCCAATTAAAAGATGGGCTAAAGAACTAAGCAGAGTTCTAAAAAGAAGAAATAAAGATGACAAAGAAACATTTTAAAAAGGGTTCAACATCATTAGTAAATAGGGAAATGCAGATTGAAACCACACTATGGTATCATGTTACCCCCAATCAGACTGGCTAGGATCAAGAGAACAAATAATACCAAATGCTGACAAGAATGTGGAGAAAGGGGAACACTCATTCACTGCTGGTGGTATTGCAAACTTGTGAAACATCTATGGAAAACAGTGTGGAGAACTCTTAAAAAACTAAAAATGAACCTACCATATGATCTGGTTACACTACTCCTTGGTGTATACCCAAAGTACTCATTCTATTGTAGAGACACTTGTACAACCATGTTTTTTGCTTTTCTTTTCACAACAGCTAAGAGGTGGAAGCAACCTAACTGCCCCTCAACTGATGAGTGGTTAACACAATGGAGTTCTATTCAGCTGTAAAGAAAGATGAAATGAAATTTGCAGGTAAGTAAATGGGTCCGGAAACTGTTATACTGAGTGAAGTAACACAGACTCAGAAAAACAAATGATATATGTTCTCAAACATATGTGGCTCCTAAGCAACAAATCCTTTTAAATTCCAGGTCCTTTTAATAAGATGATGCTATACAACAGTCCCTTCTGCATGAAATAACTACCACTAGTTAACTAACGACTTCAGCTAAGCCTGATTGCTAAACATCATCACAATTGGACTTATTGACTCTTGTGCTCATTCATTAAAGGAGGGCCAAGCAGGGTCATTGGACCCTCACTGCATTATCCAGCCACACTTTCCAGCCAACTGTATGTAATTTGACCCTAATCACACATAGCCTGCTGGATTTGGGGACGCTAAAGTATACAATCTGGGTAAGGCTATGAAGAGAAGGCATGGCCCAAGGCTTTTCAGTGTGCATAACCTCATACATAAACTTCAGCAACCCCTCATTTATCTCGGTAAGTAAGCTCAATAAATTCATTGGTTCCCCAGTAAAACTTTAATCAAACATTGGTTCAACAGTAAAACCTTGACAGGGAATAGGCATTGCTTAGCATCCTCAGGAAATGAAGTCTTACAATAGATGGAAAATTTATTTGTTAATGCTATTATGTCTCATAATTATTTGTCCTAGTTTGTTCTTCATTTCCATGACAAAGTACTCTGACCACTACCAACTTGGGGAGGAAAGGGTTTATTTAGCTTACATATCCCAGGTCACAGTTCATCCAGGAGCCCAAGGTAGGAACTCAGGGCAGGAACCTAGAGGCAGGAACTGGAGAACAGGCCATGGAAGAATGCTGCTTACTGGCTTGCTTTCCTGGCCCCTGCTCAAAATGCTTTCTTATGCAACACAGGCCCACCTGCCCAGGGGTGGCACCACCCACAGTGGGCTGGGCCCTCCCACATCACTCATCAAGAAGATGCCCCTCAGACATGGCCACAGGCCAGTCAAATAGAGACAATTCCCCAATTGAGGCTCCCTCAACCCAAGTGGGTAAAGTTGACACTAAAGCTATCCAGCACATTTTTTTAGAAACAAAGAAAATGAGAAAGTAAAAGAGGTTAAAAGGATATGGGAATGGAGATATTTTCCAAAAAAGAAAAAAAGAGAAAGCCTAAGCAAGTGATGAAGGTCTGTTTAGGTTTAGTCAAAAATAATATACACAATCTTAAAATGTCTATGGTCATAGTTTAGTCAACTAGTTTAAGGAACAAAATATATATCTAGTCAAAGTTTATCTGTATTTTTTTTTATACAAGCCTTATCTACATAGCACATGATAATTAAAAGTACGAGACTGGTGGAACTAACCATACTGGATGTTTAACTGCCATAGTTTGAGGCCTATACTAATGTGTTCAGAGGGTCTTAAAGGACAGTTTTTGCCCCTTGCCCTCTGAGGTCGACTAAGTTCCAGGGGACTGTGGAACATCTTTCAAAATGTCCTGTAACTGTGGTGTGTCACCTGACCTCTTGTTCAGGCAGGCCATGGAGACCCCATGAGATGGACTTGAACCAGTGTCCATTCATCATTCCAATTTTTACACATGCAGACATGTGTAATCTCTTACACATATTTAATGTAGAAATAAGCTGTATGTATGTATGTATGTATGTATGTATGTATGTATGTATGTATCAGGGCCATATTAATTTTGCCTGTGTGAAAAAGAAATTAGTTAACTAGAACATCTCACACTTCAAATCTTGATTTAATTTGAAGGTGTAATATAATTTTAATTTCTAAATTTATTTATTATTTATTTTATGTGTGTCTATGTTTTTTCTGCATGTATGTAAGCACATTGCATGGATGCAGATTCCAGAACACAGTTACACTCTGAAACTGGAGTTGTGGATGGTTGTTAGCTGCCATGTGGGTACTGGGAACAGAAACCCAGTCAATGTTCTTAACTGCTGAGCCATCTCTCCAGCCCCAAGTGAGTGATGTTGTTTATCTTCTCATTTTTCAATATTCATACAACATGGCACATGTCTGAGGGAAATATGAGAATTGAAATGATCCTTAATCTTGCCATTACTTTGTGTTGAATAATAATAGATTGCTCTATAGAAAATCTGTTCAGAGTGGAGAAGACATGGTGACAGTATATCCTTGGTCACAGGAAGGCAGTGCCAACATAAATAGAAGAGGGTGTTCTGCTTGCAGGCCACACAAGCACGGATCCTGGAGTACCTGGAGAAAAATCATGGTCTTTCCCCAGAATTTGTATCACTAAATTCTATAGCTGACATTTTAAAAATGGTAAATTATTGTTGGGCATGGTGATGCACGCCTTTAATCCAAGAAGTTCGGAGGCAGAGGCAGGTGGATCTCTGTGAGTTTGAAGCAAGCTTGGTCTAGTGATTTCTAGGCAAGGTGAGAATACAGGGAGACGCTGTCTCAAAAAGACCAAAAAAAAAGTAAATTAGAAAAGAATGTCATTTTAAATGCTAGATTCACATATTCCACAGTGCATACTCATTTATATGCACATGTATCATATGTTTATATGTATGCATAAATGTATGTGCATACACATATATGTATACTATATTAGTATATATCTTGATAATGTACTAATGTATACTATGATATGACCGAAAAAGCCAGAAATGTTTTATTTTTATATTTTGCTGCTTTTTTATTGTTAAAATGGTTCTGTTTGTCAGTAAGATTAAGTTTGAACTGTGGTAATTATTAATCCATAGATCACTGGTTTCATTTATTTTAGAGAATTATTTCTCTACTCTTTATGTATAGCCTGTAATATCTTATCTGATGTTTTTCCTGTTATTTTCCTCTACATGTACTTTTTATATTGACTCTTTTCTCTCTGATTTTCTTTGGATGAAGGAAAATAAGAATGAGAAGTAAACGCTTCAGAGATATTTTTAAAAATCTGAATGCATACTAGTGGCAAACCGTGGGACCACATAGAGATTGTAATCAGCAGGTGTAAGAGCATTTTCCTATTACAAAGACCTCATTTTGGTTTTAAGTCAATTTTTCCCTGATATTTTTCTGTTTGAATTGAAATAAAATATTTTTGTTTAGTAAGTTCACTGAGTTACACAGTCAAACATGTGATTGCCCAGAATTGAGTAGTAACTTTAATTCTAAACTTAGTGGACATGCATATCAATTGACTTTATGGGTTGTTCGTGTATAGCTGACAGTCTAGAATCTATTTTTCTATGCTGCTAATTTTAGAGAGAGTTGTCATAAGTTCAAAGGAAATTTCCATTAAATCAGAAGCTATCCAACCTATACTACAGTTGTTTTATAGGTTTCCTTTTCCAGGAAGGATGATCACGTAGAGCAATTTGAGAGGAGACACAGTGTTTGGCAAGTAGCAGTTCTATTTTTTTCTCCCTGCTTCATAATATCAAAGCCCAACCACTAACAATTTAGTTTGATTTCTAAATAAATGGCACGATACCAAATCTCTTTTATTGTTTGTTCAGAAGTTCATTTTTCTCATTAGCAAGCCAATTGAACAGGACGATTCTATTCAGTTGATAATAGGTTTAATAGAGAGCACTTAATTATAACAACTTGTATTTTAGGAAGATCAATTGAATTGTATGGATAGTTATACTAAGACTACAAATGAATGAATTAGAAAATTATATTTGTGTAAGAAGTAATTTGATTTTCACAAAACAAAGTCATTACAAGTTCTTTATTTGTGACATGAATCTAATTTTTTTCAAAGTACAATACGGCATTGAGTGAAATTGATAGTTTTCCACAGTTGATCCTAATATTCTAAGAACCTCTCGGTTTCTATGACCTGCAGCAGCTATATCCCTCACATCGTGTTATGCCATTTTGAAAAGCCAATTTAGCTAAAACATGTTACTGTTTCTATGTGATGAATTGTGACTATAAACTTTTTCCACTTTGGTGTTCCTTTTGTGAATAATCCACTTAGATGCATTAATGAATGACAATATGGTTAAAACTATGGATTATAGTGGTATTGCTCAGGATATGTTTAGATTCATTTCTTATTCAATTGGTGTCAGTAATCCATACAGTGGAAAATTACTTCAACTTTGCCTTTAATTTTTTGCATTTTATTTTCATTTTAAAAATTATTGAAGTTGCTGGGATTAATTTATTTTCATTATTCTATATAGCAGTGTTTTTGAAGCTAAGAAGACAATTTTAAATTAAAGATATAAGTTTTTTGCTTTTAAACCTTACATTGCACATAAAAATCTGCAAAATGATGCACATCAGTAAAATATTTACTATAGTAAATGATAATAAGTAATCCAAAGGGGAACATGAAAAAGGTAAATAAGAATAAATTAAGATGGCCATATTACTTAGGTTGATCAGGAACTTCTTCATTGAAATGACTTTGGAGCAACAACCTGAAATAAATGAGGGCTTACACCAGTTGTCTATTGATACCTCAGCAAAGAAAACTGCACACATGATGAGGCAGGATTGTGCCATGCTCGGGGGTGTCCAGTAGAGCAGGGAGCCTATGAAAAAAAAAGTTATGAGGTTTTTGGGGTCATAAAATGATTCAAAAAGATGAGGAGAGGTCAGTGTGTCTTTGAGGGGAAATATATGTATTTTTATTATATTCAGAGTGAAATTAAGGCATCACGTTTTTGAGCAAGACAATGACATCATACGATCTCTGTTGTTAGGCCCTGAATGGCGTTAGAGGAGTTATGAAAGAAACAGCTTTAGTAATGTGAAGAGACAGATGAGTGGAGATGGTTGCTAGGAATCAAGTATAGTAGCAGACAAAGTGAGATATGGTAGTATTCTGGGTATATTTTGATAAGATTTTCTGAATGGACAATTCAAGTTGGAGAGAAAAACTGAGAATGATCTCTGACTATGTTGCCTAAGGTACTCAGAGAACAGGGCTGCCGGTTTTTTGAGATATGAAAGGATAGAATAGTAGACTTAATGAAAGAAAAACAAGATATTGCTGCTACAATATCTTTAAGTAAATCTCACCTGTAAGTCCTGATCTTCTTAAAGGGAAGGACTCTACATAGAGTAAACCTCAATGGATGAGTTTGTGCTGAGTGGTGTCTGTGGAAAATAACTTGACTGGCTAGGCCTTAACACAAATCATACAATTCATGAAATCCAGTGGGGGAGAGTTGTGGCAGGGTGCCAATGAGGAAGGGTATATAAAAATGATTAATATGTTTTGTATGAAATACACAAAATTTTAATAAAATGTTTAATAAAAAAAGGAATCCCAGTAACCACCTATAAAGAAAAAAAGAAAGTCAGCTACAGGATACACGTGGTGGTTTCAACTTGTAATATAACACTTCAGAGGCTAAAACAAGAAGATTAGTATTCATTTTTGGACAGTCTGGGATATATAGTGAGTTCCAAGCCCATTTAAAGAGTGAAACTCTGTATTAGTTACTTTTGGTTGTTGTGATAAAATGTTATTATGAAAAACAACTTATGGAAGGGTTCATTTTGGCTGGCTGTTCCAGAGGAAAAGTTCAAGATGGTGGAGGAAGCATGGCACCAGGCAGCCCTGGTAGGTAGCTGAGCGATCACATCTGTAACGACAAACAATGAAGCCAAGAGAGCAAATTGCGCGTGTGGCAAAGCTGTGAGCTCTTAAACTCATGGCCAATGACATACCTCCTCAGCAAGACTATACCTTTCGAAAACTCTCAAAAAGTGCCACCAACTGAATGCAAACTGTTCAAATACCTGGGACTATGGAAGACATTTTTCACTCAAATCACCATCAACCCTATCTCACAAAAAAACCAGAAAGTTTACCCATGAGATATTTGGGTAAGTATGGTAATTATTTGAGCACATGTATCTGGGATTCATTTGGAAGAGAGAGATGAGAAATAAGCATTTGATCATAAAAATAGAGATGACATTTAGATCCATAAGACTGAAATATGTTACCATACTAGTTAGCAACTATCAAAACTGAAGACTCAGTTTTGAGACACTATTACATTCAAATTCTGAAGACAAATGGATGGCTCATCATAAATGATGCAAAAGGGCATCATCAGGTAATTTCTCTTGCAGTTTTCAATAGCCTCTCTGGGTTGAAAGATTGTAAGAGCCAGAGGACCAAGATGCCTGGTTCATTATAAAATTATAAGCAATTATAATGACTATAATTATAAACAATGTAGTAAAAACGTAGATGATGCTGATAGGAAAGGTAAGGCAAAGACTGAGACATTATAAGTAGTTTTAGGATTGTTGAGGTGATCGGTAGACTAATTGACAATTGAAAGTAGACAAGAAGTATCACACAAAGTGAATAAAGATTGGTTAGATTATGCAGGCTTAGGGAAAATTTATCACAGAAATGATATCATCTGCTTTATGTTTTAATAAAAGAATGCTATGTGGAAAATAGACCAAAGGGTGGAGAAGTAGAAGTGAGGGGAGCTGGGGAGATAACTCAATGTGTAAAAGTGCTTGCTATACAAACATGAAGACCTGAGTTTGAATATTAGCAACTAAATAAAAAGTTGGGCATCTACACTTGGTAAATCCAGATTCATTTGGAGACAGGAGGATCATTGGAATTTACTGGCTACCAGTCTAGCTCCAGATTCAGTGAAAAACATTGTTTAAAAAAAAGGAAGACAGAGAGAGATAGAACTTGACACTCCATGCCCTGCTCTGACATCTGCCCAAGCACATGGGTGCCAGCATCTGCACACACATGCCCACAAACATTCACCACACAGAACACATACACACACACACACACACACACACACACGAGAGAGAGAGAGACACACACACACACACACACACACACACCAACACAGAGAGAGACATTTTTAAAAAGTAGAAAGAAGGAATATAGTATCTGTTAGAGAGCATTATTAAAACATTCCATAGAAGAGACGGGGAGATAATGTTGCTGCCAAGATGCCAGCAGTAAAGGTGTCAAGAAGTGGCAGCACTATGGGTACATTTGTCAGTTGACACCACAGGATCTGCTAGTGAATAGGGTGAAGGATGTGAGAGAAGTCATGAATCATCTGGAATGATGACGTTACTATTAATGGAGCTGGGTAATATTTAGGCATAAATTAATGGTGAGAGGTCAGTGTGGGTATAAACAGAAGTATTAATGTAAGGAAGTATAAATAATATGTAGAGAAATATAAGTATTTATGGTAGAGTGGTGCATTATTGAATATTCATTTTCAGAGTGACTAAAACTGGATTCTAATTACAGTATTATAATGCTCTGTTTAATTATTCGACATATGTTCCACACAAATGAAACAGAGACTATGAAGTGTTTGCTTGATGTCATAGAAGAAGAACCCAAGAAGCTTGTGTTGCTGTGGTAAATTGAACAAGATACAGAAGATTATGAGATGCTGTCAAGCAGATAAAAAGATTAAGTTCCAATGCAACTTGTATAGTATATTAAAAATACAGCAAAATGTGTGATGGTGTTCAGAAATCTACATGTAATCAGTAGTTATCAGACGGTACCTTCACATTTGCCACAGAATAAAATTTGCTGCTTTACAACATTTTGGCGTCTTTGCAAAAGGAATGAGGATGACATCAATAAGTTCCAAGAGCCCACAATCATATTCCAAATTAACACATGTGAGAATGTTTCCCGATACTTTTGTTATTGATTTTTCACCCTAACATTAATGTAATCTTAAATATGCCTGTAAACTAATTACTCTCTTTTTACTTCCCTGTAGCGTCTTGAAAAAATTTTGTCTTGGTAAAATCACTAGGTTTTATCTCCTTTTTTCTCAAATTGTTGCTTAGTTGGCTCTGAGCTAATTCATCACTTCCGCGTTACCTCACCTGATCCAAATCCACAGTGCAGCCAACGTGAACATACTATAAAATTCCCTGTTTCTCTTTTCACTCATGCTCTTTTTGTTCTAAAATGTACATAGGATGGCCTTACCTATGTATGGTAAGATCCACAGTCATGGCTCTCATGAAGGAAGAAGTTTTTACTAATAGTTTCTTAGAAATAGGAGGCATGGTACACTATGCAGGACACATGAGTAGCTTACCAGGGTGAGTCAGAAGACAGATGTAGCAGAGAAAACATAGGCATGCTTAGGATTGGTGGTTTGGATGTTTACTGGTGTGTGGGACATGGAGTCTGTTCTAGTTGTTGAGTAAAGCAAATGATTAAGACAGGTGCTGAGAGCATGAAAGATGAATAAATGAGGTGGTTACTGAATATGGGCTTCCATCGGGTAGGACTGAGCTTGTAAAAGGAAACCATGTTCATGGGTGTGGTGCTTGCTCTGTGTTGGGTTAAGCTATGGCTTGGAAGGAAACTCTTTCTCCAGTGGTCAGCAAGACCCCAGACTGCAATAGCCAAAACAAACAAATTAGAAATTGTAATTAATACAATTTCCTCAGACATGCTTTCTTTACTATAAATGGAGTCATGATGCAAAAGTCAGTTCAAATTTGATTTCTGTCAACCTCTCCTCAATCAGATCAAATGTAAACTTTCTCTGTCTTCATTGACAAAAATTTTTGTTGAATGTCCTCCAGATTACATACCATAATTCAGAACTAATAATTAATGTCCATGTGAGTTACTAAATACAGTATTTGAAAAAACATAAGGGGTATCTATAGTAACGAGTTTTCTAGTAAGAACATGAATGACATATGACATCATCCAGACTATTAACTGTATTATTAAAAATAACCTCAGAATAAGAATTACTAATGATTTCTTAATGAAGAAGGATACAGGGCTTATATCTACATATAAAATATCTACGTAAAAATATCTACATAAAATATCTACATAAACATAAAATTTCTGGGGATGAGAAGATGGGTCAGTAAAAGAACACTTGATGTAGAAGAAGCATGAGAATCTGTTTTCCATTTCCCAGAACCCATGTACGAAGCTGCATGTGGTGGTATATACCTGTCTGGGGAGATGAATCATCTGTCTAGTCAAAGTACTGAGCTCCAAGTTCAGTGAAAGACCTGCCTGAAAGGTTAGCTGCAGAGTGTTTGAAGAAGACACCTGCTGTTCACCTCTGGCCTCCACTTGCATGCATATACATCCATGCACACACATATGCATACATACTGGAACACATATATGCATATACATGTACACAAAAGTACAATCCCTAATTAAAAGCAAAACAATACACTAAATAAATATTCACATCAAATTCCCACCTTGAAGTTTTTGCTTATGTTCATTGTTTTGTCAGTTACTGGACTAAATTATTTTGGGATCATGAAGATACAGTCACATCTGGTGGCCACACAACACTTCAGATGTTATCAACTTTCACAATGAGTTGACAATACCTGGTAATTTTGATTTGAAGAAAACTTTCAGTATTTATTAATTAGGAACTACAGTTTTTAGTATAATCTTAGTTAAGGAATATTCATGAGTTAGGTAACAATAGTGACATTTTTGATAATATGGCTTCAGATGGGTTACACATATGCAATGTTCACTAATGTTACAAATGGGCAAGCCACCTCCCCAGGATTTTGCTAATACAATCTGATGAAATTGTGTATGGTTCAATAAATAATAA
>NW_008339916.1:602630-654595 GCF_000622305.1 Nannospalax galili
ACAACAACACATTGGTAGTAATTGTCTCATACATATCAATATGTTTATTTGTAGAGGTATTTCTACAAATACTGAGAATTTTTGGATGTCTCAGAGATACTTACTGCTCAGAAAATCACTACAAGTATTTGCTATGCATAATTAATTTTAACTTTCAGAATAACTTTCATTTTAATTTATTTGCATTTGGCTACCGACAGCAGTAAAGATGTTATGCCAGTTAGCTATAATCCGTATGGGGCATTTATGTGCCATGTTTGTGAGAAGGTAGGGATCATGCATGACCTACCACCCAAGTTACTGTAAAACATTTAATATTAAAAATCATCTGTCATCATTACAATAGTTTCTTATTATTAAAGAGATAGCTTCATTGTTTATTCTTTCCTAATGAAGGGTGGTACAGTGTCATGGAATGAATATATGTCACAAAGGAAGAAAGAATCTATATAATTTTTCTCTGATTAGGATAGAAAACACATGTGGTTCTTGGCCTGAAGGTGCATCACAGATGGACAAGGCTCAGATGGCACATGAGGATGCAGAACTGAATAAGATTCCCCTGTGAGAACCCAAAGTGGATCTTGGCAGAAATTGAAACTGTACCCTATATAGTAGGGTCATTGCACAAAACCTTTGCCCATTCCTCCATCTGGATTCTCTGTCAAGTAGTATTAATTTGGCTTTTAGAAGTCTCAGACTGAAAAAGGTATCTGTATATTTTCATGCATATATATTTATTTTCCATTAAGGAGGAGATAATGCTCACATAAATGAATGAATAAACATGTTATAGAAAAAGTCAAATAAAAAATGTAAAAAAATCTCATTCTTTAAAAGCCTTTCCTGATATTCTTATTTTAACTCTTGTTATTGAAATAATCACTAATCTTAGAGAAAATTCCTGGATAGAAAGCAAATTATGAACATATTCTGAATTAACAAAAATAGTGTCTGATTAATTTCTTATTTGAAAAGCATGATTTGCTTTCCTCAAAGTTTGAAAACCCATATAGAACTTGCTAGTGGTAGTACTTTCTACACTCATTTGTTTGACAACACATAGCCATTGTAACCAATTAATAATGTCAAAATCTACTGTATTCTTCAAGTGTCATTTAAAATGTAAGGCAATTAACTCAAATAATGTATTTGAAAGAATTTGTTTTAGTCTCCACTTATCTTTGTGCTTCATTGTTGAATCAATTTTTGTATATTTTTATTGAATTTTTGTGCATTTCATATAAAACATCTTAGTCATCTTTATACCCCCTGCACCATCCACATTACCCATAACCCCTTCAGCACTGAATTTTATGCATTCATTCATATATGTTAAGGTCTCTCTAGTCAAGTTTGTGTACCCAGATGTCCCTCCGTGCAAGTTCATCCACTGGAGTCTAGTCAGCCTATCTAGAGTCTCTTCCTTAAAAAAAGATCAACTCTCCCTCACTTGGCAGTAATCAACTACTAACAGTTCTTTGATGCCCATTTCCCAAGTTCTATGTAGAACCAATTAAAAAAAACCCACAAATCCACTGAGATTCACATTCAACATAGGTTTCTTGCAAATTATATTAGTAGGTACTTTACAGTTAGCTTTGTGTGTTTGTCAATGTGAACGGTGAAATTAACCTAGTAGACTTTATATATTTTAATTTTCAATTTTAAAATTCATAAGACAACCTATTAATTACAGACTGTTATGAAAGTATCAAGTCACTACCCAAAAAATACTTCTTCAGTAGTATCTTAGTGTCCTAAGGAATGCATTCTCTCTATTACAACTATAGCACTCACACTCAGAGACTAAGTACATGCTGAGAAAATTGGCTGACAGAATGCATTATTTCTATTTCCTTATATAGTGTGATTATACATGCCTTACAGCTAGAATTTGCCGAGTTAAGCTGTATGTACAGACTTTCCCTATGTACTAAGATACAGCTAGAATTTGCTGAGTTAAGCTGTATGTACAGACTTTCCCTATGTACTAAGAGATATGTAAATGAAGGACATATATATATATGTGTGTGTGTGTGTGTGTGTGTGTGTGTGTGTGTATTCACTTGAAGGTTCTATCTGAGATTATGTAAAGCAAAATATAAATAAATATAATAGGTATAGTCCACAGTGAGAAAAAAATCTGAGGCAAAAGCAATCAGTACTGATTCACTTTTCTTGAAAGTCTTTGGTAACTTTGTAGAAACAAAATGGTAAAATGGAGGATAGTATAATCTCATCAATACTTTTGAGCTAATGGGAAGGAACAGCAGAATGCTATCCTGGCACTACTTCAAATGAAAATATGTTCAATGATGATATGGTCCACCTCATATTTAATGTGAACAGATTGTGGAAGGTCAGAAGAAAAAAAGAAGATGATGGCAAATAATGTAGGGATGAAACCAGCTAGAGATCTTAATTAAAACAACTCCACTTGGTTTTCTGTAAAAACCAAATGTTAAGAAGCCACATAAAAGGAAAAAAAAATTGTTTCTACAATAATGCTTGCTTAAAAAATAACAAGTTTACCAAAAATGTAATTTAACATTGGTCTAATAGCATAGAATTTTGTCATACAATAGTGTATCCTTAACATTAGTTTTATTGAGAAACATGCTGATTTTGTGCTAACCAAATACGAATAATCACAAGCTTAATGTTCTTCTGTAGCTGGTACTGTGTTACATAAATGTGCTTCATCAGTCATTTTTCTTTGTTAGCATCATACTCCTGAATGTAGACAATTGAGAGTGGATGTAATTACAAACTATTCAAACCAACTAGTTCTAAAGAACTATTTTCAAGCATTCATATTCCAATCAATAGTGCAGAAGGGAACTATGGTAGAAATATTTTCTATTCTGACTGTGTTTGCATATTTGTGACAGTTGCCTGATTCAAACCAATTAGACTATAGTTATCTTTGAAAACCATATGGTTCAGAAATAAAATATAGAGACCAGTTAAACATCAAAATATATTATTTGCATACTTAGAAAGGTATGGTGGTAGGAAAAATATTCATTATTCAAATAATATACTGCCTAATGGGAAGTGCTATCTTTATATTTTAAATCTATATGTACTGAGGCAAATGATTAGCTACAAATATGCTCCAGTGTTGTACTTACTTAGGGCAAAGAGAACAGTAAATGGGTTATGTGAAGAGCAAAATTCAGACAACCATTTAAATAACCTGGTGAAAACTGTGTTTCTCATAGGCAAATCAATGACAGAATGAACTTCTAACATTTTATTACAATTTGTAATTTGACACATTCAGGTAAGAACTGTTACCAGCACTCAAGGACATGATTATCAATAAACGTTCTGATAACATTTTTGTAAACATGGTGTAAGGAAGCACATAAAGCATTTTTTAACTTTAATATTGTTGAACAGGGTATTTTTAAGACACAAATCTGGAACATTTAAATCATCTAAGTCGTCTGGTCACACAAAGATTGTGAGAAACCGAATACTGTCCTCTTAAAGATAGGTGCATCTTGAACCCCAGAACCTGTGACTATGAGAATGTTCTTGGCAAAAAGATTTGCTTGTTGTAATTAATAAAGGTGAGATTAGTAGAGTGTTCTAGATTATTCTTGTAGTAAAAATAATATAATCCACAAAGATACTTATCAAGTGCACAAGGAGGTTCATGGTAACAATAGAGAATGAGGTGATGGAAGCAGAAGGCTGTACATGTGTGTGTGTGTGTGTGTGTGTGTGTGTGTGTGTGTATTTGTGATAGTTTTGTTAACTTGCCATAATCTAGAATTATGGGGGAAGAGAGTGTCAGATAAGATTTGCCTATGTATGTGGACAAGGAGGCATGTCTGCTGTGAGGGAATTTTTTTCTTTAAAAATATGTCTATTGATTCAAGAATTTCATAGAATGTATTTTGATCATATGTAGACCTACTGCTCCCTCTTCAACCCCACGTTACTATCACCCCAACTTTATGATCTCACCTTTTTTTAAAAAGGCCTGTTGAATCTAACCTGTGTTTCCTAAATGCCTTTGGAGGTATGTCTGTATCCCTTTATACCTACTAGGTATCATTGCAGTAAGGAAAACTGACTTTCTCCCTCCCAGCATCTTTCATTGCCAGTAGATCCTTTGTCCAACTTTCTTCTTGTTTGACCCCTGTATGGCTCAGATTTTCCCTGGTCTTGTGCATGATGTCATAAGTATTGTGGGTTCATATGTACTATTACTATGTGATGCCCAGACAAAGCCAATTTTCTTGCATTGATACACCACCTCTGGCTCTTACAGTCTTTCTGCCCCCTATTCTGTAATGGTCCCTGAGTCTTGGGAGGAAAGGGTGTGATATAAATGTCATCTTTAAGGTTAAGTACTCCATGGTCTCTTATTTTCTGCACATTGCCCAGTTGTGTGTCTCTGTGTTAATTGTCATCTACTGCATGAAGAAACTTCTCTGGTAAGAGTTGAGAGATGTGCTATGTATGGGTACAACAACAAGTCATTATGAGTCAGTTCAGTACAGTGTCTATTTAGCAGAATGATAGTAGCACATTGTCCTCTATTGTCTATGATCTATCTAGCTAGATTCTTGGCCTTGATAACAGTATCAATTATGGACTTCATCTTGTGAAGCAGGCTTTATATCCACTTACAAGGTGATTGCTTACTTCCATTGCATTTGTATCACTATTGTACCAGTGGATATATTTTGCTAAGCCAGTTGTTATCATAGCTCATAGGGTTCACATCTGGGTAGGGTTGATTGTTAGCTTTCTCTGCCAGTAACATGTATAGCAGTTTCTAGTACTGTAAAATCTAATCAGCAGACATGAAGCTTTAAGGTCGGTGCCAGCTTGACTTTTCCGTCTTTGTTCTGTGGATCAAGTATGTAGTTTTTTTTTTATAATAGAGTTAATTGAGGTGGGAACCCCACTTTGAATATGAGAGGCATAATTTCATGAGCTGAGCCATGGACTATATAAGTATGAAAATCCACACTGAACAAACAGGCATGCATGAGCTCGTGCTTGTGGACTATTGATGATGGATGTGACTTGACTGGATGTTTGAAGTTCCTGTTGCCTTGATTTTCCTGCTACAATTGATTGCCAACTGTGATTGTGAACTAAAATAAACTCTCCCTTAAGTTGATTTTTTTTGAGGAATTTCATCACAACAACATAAACTAGAAAAGTGTGTTTAAGAGATAATAAAGGAGATAGAGAAGTAGGATTAGTAGAATAATAGAGAGTGATTTGAATTGACCATATGAACTTTGAAGAAGCAGCCATGAACCAAGGGACATGGTAAGCACCCTAATGCTCCTAAAAAAAACAAACAAAAAGCAAAACAAATCAAAACAAAAACATAATCAAAATAAAAACCAAGGGAATGAAATTTTACCTGGACACTACAATTTTTACATTTTATATTTGAAGATAATAGGCATTTTATATTTAGCCACTACATTTTCTTCAGAAGAAATTATTTCATCCTAAGAAATATAGAGATGCTATGAAGAATGCCTTAGGAAGCCACTTAAAACTTTTTTTTCTTTAAATTATGTCTCTTTAATTGCTTGCCATCATAGAGAAAACAGTTTGCTTCAGCAGCATTTTTATCATAGGGCTCCCTATACATTTACGTATAATCTTGTGGTGGCAAAATAAGGCATCAAGAATGAAGCACAAAAGTTAGCTTTAACAACTCAATGGCAAAAGAAGAACAGAACCCCACATCTCCAACTACAGGCTACTATGATAAAACCAAGTGTGTATGCAATAAACATTTGATCTTCAACCACGGGAAAAATGTAGGTGCTGAGTAATTGACCTATAAAGAGTGCTCATTCTGGTGACGGGGGCTTTTAAGCTTCAGATGTATCCAAGTTCTCTAGCCCACTTCTAGTCTCAGGAGTGTCTTCTCTTTCTTAATAAACTGTCTCTATTTCTACCACCATCCCTTTGTCCCTGGTCAAATTCTTTGTTTTCTGATATAAAACCCTGGAGATATCAGTGGCTTCCTTCTAGACTCTGATGCATAACTACAGCAGTCATTGTACAGAGATAGTCATTTATGTTTTTCAAATGGCTCATCTTACTGTCTAGTGTGAACATTGTCTACAACTGAACCATTGGATTAATTTCCAGTATTTCAGGTATTTTTACATATGGCATATTATTTCAAAATTCATATTGTATATACCTAGTTTAATTACACTTGTCATGATATATGCATATGATCAGATACTATGATATAGTTTTAAGCCAACTCTTTTGAAATATGGTTCCTCAATAACTATTGATAAAGTGTGGCATGGTGGCATGTGTCTGTAATCGTGGAATGTGAGAGGCTGAAACTGGAGGATAGTAACTTCCAGTCCAGTCTGAGCTACATGTTGATTCTTTGTCTCAAAACTAAAAATTAAAACCAGCAAAAACACCACCTGTAACAAAATAACCATATATAAATGATCAAGCTATATTGTTCATTGCCTATAACTATGAAAACAGCAGAACTCAATAATGCCACTTTCAAATACCTGATGAAATAACCTCAAACATAAATCCACAGGGTTTCACAGTAATGTATAATCTCTTTAAACTATTTGCTTATGAAAATCTGAGTAAAATATAAATGACACGTAAAGATTTAACATAAATCATTTCATCATTGAGATGATTACTTGTAAGATGTTTTTTTCATTCTTTCAAATCGATACAAACAAATCTTCCAGTATTGTACTTGTATAAATCATACTCTTTTTCTTGATTTCTTTGGATTTGGAGATAGAGCCCTGTTCTTGTAAGCATGATTAAGATGTAAATTAATCTAATATTATAATGGGATGTCTAAGGCCTCAAAATAAATCAGTGACCTTTTTATCACAAAGAAGAATGAAGTGAAAAGCTTTATAGAAATATGCATTTTGAAAATGCAACTTCTAAGTTAGGCGGTTGAATTAAGAATGACCTCAAAGTTTCCTTCTGTCTTGAAAAGTCTGTGATTCCCCATGGTCCATAGCATAGCCAGCTGAGAGCTGACTTTGCTCTTTCTACTCATCACCATGGCAGAATTCTTTCTGCACTATTGTCTCAGTATATTGACATAGACAGCCTTCCGGAAGAAACATTCTTATCATTCACATATTCAGTGCAGAAGGTATTTCCTCCCATTTGTTTTCCAGCTTTTGTACGACAAGTTCAGAATTATGAAATTCACCAAATGCCAACAACAGAATGAAGAAAAAGTGAGATCATTGTTTTATAGTGGGAGCTAAAATGCAGCATTACAAAAAGCTATAGAGCATGTAAATTGGTCTGTCATTCCCCTCTGGCCTCTTTTCTTGTCCATAAGCGCATTCCTTAGAGAACACGCCATTGCACAGAAAATGTATCATTCTATAATCACTGAATCATAAAAAGCTATTGGACATAATCTTGGGTCAAAAATACATCATGTGCCTATCTCTTTAGTGATGGCAATTCATGGCACAAAAATTATTCACAAAGTTAGAATAATCTGAATTTAAAAGAAAAATGAATTTGCACAAACTAAATTTTAAGTTGTGTTTGATTTATAAATATTTTATGGCTAAAGATGGTTTGTGTCTTAATCTAAAGCAGTTTTGAGATGATCTCAAACTTTACAAGTTTTGCATAAGATTTCTTTTCAGCACTGAACTTTCAGATATATCAAGGGAATCAATTTATGAGTACTCTAAGTGCAACAGCATTTCTTGTCATGAACTATACCAGAAACATAGATGAGCATATTTGTGTCTTTCCCCAATGCCAAAATTTATTTAATAAAATCAAATTCACAAAGTTTAGTGGAACAATTTGTCATATAGTCCTGCCTGCTTTGGAAACCTAGATGAGGAATGCAGGTTCTTTTATTCCATAGCTAGCCTGGAGTTCACTATATAGAGCAAGTGCACTTCAATTTCACTAAGATCTGCCTGCTTCTGCCTCTGAGTGCTGGGATTAAATTCATTCTCCACCACAACCAGTTCTTTTATTCCAAACTTAATTACTAACACAAACACTACTATCACACATCACACAGTAAATATATCTATGTTCACATCTATGGTTTATAGAATTAATAAAGTTAAAAGGCTTCAGCAGAATTCAAAAGGTCTCAGGAGATGGAGTAGGGACAGTCTGTATTGAGAAGATAAGGAGCTGGATCAGTCCTGGGAGGGCTCTGCTGCAACTGTTGGAATCAAGGTTTGAGAGTAAAGCTGCAGAATTCAGCTGCAAAGTGAAAGGCTGAACCAGGGTGTGAGGGCAACAAATGGGTTTTAGTCTAGGTTCAGATGGATGAGGAAGTGGACAAGCAGGCGGTCAAGTAGGGCATGTCAGTAATAGGGACTGGAACCAAGTCGGAGCTCTAGGGACAGCCAGTTGTCCTCTTTTTATTGGTTCTTGACACACACGATGAGTATCAGAAGATAGGTTTTTCTGGGGCCATGACATTGCGGGGCTCTGTGTCCATCACGTCATGGGGTTCAGTGGCTTTATATCCTTTCCTTATTCTGGTGTGCCTGATAAATTCTTGGGCCTGGTTTCCCTGATATGATTTTGTTATACCTATGTGGCCCTACAGTCACCCCAATAAAATTATAGAGTAGTCCTTTTCTATTCTGAGGAGTAGGTTATGTATCAATCTGTGCTAGATGGTGGTTCTTGATAGATGGTGCAGTTTCTGAGTCCATAAAGGGCTGCAGTCATCTTTCTCCCTCAAAATGGAGTAAAAAACGCCTTGTAAAATGGAGTCCAAGCCCCAATCTTATTCAAAAAATTATTGGCAACTGCTTACTACTGGGTGAGGAAAAGCTGATCTTCTTAAAGGAAGGAGCTCTAGATAGGCTGCCTAGAGCCCAATGGATGAGTTTGCACTTGGGGATGTCTGGGGACACTAACTTGACATGATAGGTCTTAACACAAATGATAGAATGTATGAAATCCAGTGGGGTGGGGGCCTATGTGAAGGTGCCAGTGGGGAAGGGGGTATAAAGATGATTAAGATGTTCTGTATGAAATATACAAATTTCAATAAAAATTACAAAACAATGAAGCTTCCTAGGGCAAAGCACAGTTAAAAAAAAAAAACTTGTTTTATCCTCTGTTATACAGCATGGACTACCTTAGAGTATGGCATAGCCTGATCTCAACGACTACACTGACACAGTAAGAACCGGTTCTCAAACTCTGCAGTCCCCCCATCCAAGTTCTCTGTATTTCTCTAATGAAAATTTAAATTTCTCATTTGAATTCAACAAAAACTTCAATGAAAATAAAGCAGTTTTAGCATTATTTTACAGCTGGGAGTATAGTTAATTGGTGATGTACTTTCTATCATATATGAATCCCTGTGTTCAGTCTACTGCACTGACAAAAATGTAAAAATTATTTGAGCACAAGTTAGTAGTAAATAAATTACCATACAACAAATTCTTGTTTTATTTTATGCAGATTATAAAACTAATCTACGAACTAATCTTGATTTATTTCATGCAGGTTATTAAACCAATCTACAAAAGTCAGTAACCTTTATAAAATTTCTCTCTCTTTTTTGAGACACAGTCTCACCAACCATGTGGACTCTCTACCCAGACGATCCCAGGCTGGCTTAGATCTTACAGAGATCTGTCTACTCCTGCCTCCCTAGTGTTGAGATTAAAGGTATACATCACTACTACTTGTTCATATCAAATCACATATCATATAATTATGCTAATTATCAGGGTGTTACAAAATTCTATTGTGTGCTGGGGGTTCGAACCAGCGGCCCCCAGTGCAGTGATGATTGGGGATGAGTAAGCACGCCTTTCGCCAGCCCATGCCGCCCCCAGTACCAGGGACACTCAGACACAACCAACGGGGAGTCTAGTCAAGCAGGGATTCATTTATTACAGGTATTACAGAGCTTATAAAGGCACCTGGAACCCCACCCCCGGGGGGGTGTATCTTAAGGATGGTCAAGCACTGATCATGCACTCCACAGCAGTGCGGAAGTATTCTTCAGACTTTCAAAGCAATCCAGGCCGGGCCCCCAGTAACTTCCTTTCAGACCTATGCAAGGTAGGGCCTTAGGTCCCCACAGTTGTGTCATATTCTTTGTGTAGCACTATTTAGCCTTTCACTGAGACAGGACCCAGGCTTATGTATTGAAACTATTTAAACAATTTGTTGTGAACGAAAGCTTCTGAGGGAGAGGGGGAATACATCCTCAAAATAAACCTTCTGCCAAGCTGGTGAATTGATTAAAACATCAATGATCATGGAGAGTTTGGAATGTTGCAAGTCCAGAGCCTAGTGACAATTTATTTTGGTCCATCTTTAAACCCCAAAATAACATTTCTTGCCCACTTATGTGTCTGACTCAACATCTTGTGACTGACAGATAAGATAAAAACCCTAGTGTCTACCAACCAAAAGGGTGAGTGTCATCAGATACAATCTGAGGCCTATCTCCGAGATTTCTGCACTTTTTTGCAGCCTCCTACTTAACATTTCCATAAATGTATTTGAAAATTGCCTTGATTTATGACTTTCTTTGTTCCATTATTATAAAAATTTCATAAAACTGTTTTCATGTTGAAATATTTGGGGTTATTTTAATGTGTTCCCAGCCATAGTTGCTCATATGTGACCTTATACACTTTTAAAATATAAAATTTAAATATTATTATTTGTGAATTTAGTATATTAAATTTTGATCATTTTTAGAACCCCCAATACCTGCACTCCCTTGTCACCCCACCAATCTTTATGAATTCTATCATGTATGTTGAGGCCTATCAGGCCAAGTTTTTTGTCCCTCAGTGTGAGTCCATGCACTGGAGTATGGTCAGTCTATTCAGTGTCACTCTCTTAAAGAAAACCAACTCTCTCTTTCCCAGTAGTCATAAATTAGCACCAGTTTCTCAGTTAAGGTTGGGGCCACTTACCCATTCCCCTCCCTGCTTTAATGCTGGGATTTTTTCTGGTTTGAGCTTATATGTGTCACCATTGCTTATCTGCTTTGAGGTGAGAGTTGTACTTTTGTATCCACATTGTGGGTGTAAAACGTACTTGGATTATTTATTTACTGTATTTGGTGTGCATAATTTTAAAATTATAATTGGACTCATGTCATGCAATGCCTTCAAAGGCCAGAAGGAGGAGTAAGTTCCTTTGGACCTGGAGTTATGCATAGTTGTTAACCAAAATGTGGGTGATGAGAACTTAACCATGTTCCTCTGGAAGAGCGATCAGTACTTTTAACCACTGAGCAATCTCTCCAGCCCTTGGTTTTTCTGAGAGAGGGTCTGACTATGTAATCTTGGCTGGGGTAGAACTCTGTATGTAGACCTGGCTGGTCTCAAAGTCACAGAGCTCATAGATCCACGTTTCTGCCTGAGATTACAAAGGTAAAGGCTTATGCAATCAAGTATAGGAACTGCTTAGATTTTTAATGAGGAATTTTACGTTGTAAATTTAGATGAAAATCCTCTTTGAGGAGTGAAAGGGAGAAGGAATTTACTGAATTTTTATTCCATAGCCTTCATCCTTAGCAGACTGAGGAGGATCTGAGGGCACATATTTTTTTGAAATTATTGTATAATAAGTAAGGCTGAAAGTTACCAGCTTTGGAAAAATTTGATTGGACAAAGCCATGTTAGCAGAAAATAATTGGCTTTGCAAACTTTTTTTGCTTGTAACATTCATTCTGTCTCCATCTGTCTCAAAGTGATATAGGAAGGTGGGAAGGAGGAAGGAGGAAGGGAGGAAAAGTGTGAATTCATATATATATATATATATATATATATATATACATATTTTTAGCTTATCAGATCAGATTTTTGTTCCAACATGCCCTTTGATGTGGGTTCATCCACTAGAGCCTAGTCAATTTATTCAGCATCACACCCTTAATGAAACTGACTGTCCCTCTCCCAGAAGCTATCAGTTGCAAATAGTTCCTCAGCTGTGGCTGGTAAATAGCAGAACTGAGGGCATACAGGAGTTAGATAACTTCCAGGTAGACAAAAAGACAGTGAAGAGAGGTCCTAAGTAGATAAATGTACTTCGACTTAAACATTTAAGATGGAAGAATTCCAAGCTCTTCTTTTCCAAGACAATACCTTGGAGGACATTTTCCTGCCAGCAGGAGCTATTGAGCAAGACTTTCAACTTCCCACCTGATGGCTTCTTTGACTTGAACCTGTAAACTTTCTTGTCTTTGTCTAAATTATCCAATCCCTTGACATATCCCAAATCAGTCAGTGGGATGGAGAAAGGGGATCCACCCATGTCCCAAACACATAAAAACTTAAGCTCTCCATGAAGACATGGACAAAGTTTCTTGTTCTCCTCCCCACCCAGGGAATCTGTTCCTTTCTGTTCTGTGCTATGTGATGTTTGTGTGCTTTTGCTTTCAAAATATTTGAATGAATGCTGTGATTATAGCTTTCTTGCATATTAATTCACTTCACGCCCCCTCAGAGGTCCTCATTTGGATGTCAACAGAACAATACATTAATCTATATTTCATAATATAAAATCATTTGCTGTATTCAAAAATCACACTATCCAGTGCTAACTGAAAATTTTAGTGAGATATTTTCTAAATCATATACAACAAAATTCACCCTCTATGGTTTATGATTCTTGACAAATGCATACACTCTTGTTACCACAATCACAACCAATGTTGAAAACAGTTTTTGTCCACGCTCATAAGTTCTCTCATGATGCCTCTAGAGATAATCATTTTTCTAAATCATATTTTTGGCAAGAATAAGGCAAGGAAGGAAGGACAGAGGGAAGGAGGGAAGAAGGGAAGGAGGGAGGGAAGGAGGGAAGGTGATCATTCTCCACTCCCATCCTCTCAGATGGGACTCTTTCTTTCCATCCTCAGGCCATAAATTAAAGATGTGTAACACATCATTTATTCTCTCTGGACTTTGGCACCTCAGACAGAAAGCTGTAGGTAACAAATAACAACAAGAAGAGGCAAACAATAAACATGAAAGACATTTCAGTATTTTCACTACACATTTTCACTTTCATCTGTAGACATAGCATTCATTCTTTAATTTTCAAAGTTCTCAGATATGGTTGTTTTATATTCAGTCCATAGTTCTTAGTTTTAATCATTAGGTGAAAGAGACTTTCTCTTTTACTCGAACTTACCTGTCTCCAGAAGTTCTGTTTGAATTTCGGAAGGGCACATGGATGTCTTGGTGGAATTAAAGGGTAAAATAGGTTGTACTATCATTTAGTCTAGGATAATACAGATGTTCCATTAGTGATTCTTAAGAAGCCAAACACTAATTAAACCCTTAGCAATAACAAGGCATATAAGTCTTAGCAGATTAACCTTTATTCTTCAGCTGAATTTTAACAAAGGTTACAATGTTAGATTAGTTTGGAGATCTCTGGCCACTGATGGAAAGTATTTTAGAATCCTTATTTGTTTGGAGGTAGGAAGTTCAGTAAAAATGAGAACAGGAATCCAATTGGTGTAGGAAGCATGGGATATTCTCAGTGTGCCAAAGGACTCTGTCAATTTATAATAAACACAGAACTGTTGCACGGTTCAATTACTTCACAGATTAATTTAATATCTTCAGAACCAAGCAAAGAATATTGTGTTAAAAATACTACTACTACTTTGCATCCCTGGGTGGCACAGCCACCAGCTTCCTGGGGTCAGCATCCTTCCTGCGTAAGTTCAGCAGCCCCTACCCCTAGCCTCATTCACCCTCCCAGCTCCCCTACCCCATCTCCCCTCCTAGACTTGCTACTGGCCCATTTCTTGTCTTGGCACTCCAGACTCATGGACTGACCTCTTAGCCCAGAATTCCCACTTCTTCCTGATTCTTTGGATCCAGACCAGCCCAATTCCTCCCTGTATTCTCCAGGAGCTGTCTGGGCCTGTTCCCACCTCCAGCCTCATTCACCCTCCCAGCACCCCACCTCATTTCTCCTCCAAGCCTGGGCACTGGCCTATTTCTTTTCCTGGCATCCAAGAACCCTTGACTGACCCCTTGGTCCAGAATCCCCATTGCTTCCAGATCCTTTGCATCCAGACCAACCCAATTCCTCCCTGTAGTCTTCAGGAACCCTCAGGACCTCTTCCCACTACGACTTCCCTTTGCATCCCTGGGAAGCAGAGCCATCAGCTTCCTGGGGCCAGCATCTTTCCTGAGCCCTGCTCCTAGGCCAGCCCAGACCCAAATTCCTGAGGCCAGCATCTTTACTGGAGGGATCCAGACATTAGGAGAAAGCCTGAGAGCATCTGATCCTCATGAGACTTGGGCCTCTGTGGGAACTCCTGAGCAGTAAGAAGAAAGCATTCTGGCCACTCCAATATAAAATCAAAATGGAGAACCTGAAGCCTACATCAACCAACATTTCATGCCTAACGAGTAAACCAGAAAGGCAGATAAAGTTTACAAAAAGAAGCAGACCTAAACTCAACAAAGGAAGTCTTAAGTCTCACACAATAATCAGAAACTTCAAAAGAAATTCACGTCAATGCCACAGAGAAAAAATAATAACGTGAAAAACCGACATAATATATCCCCACTAAGTACCAATAGTCCTCTAGAGAGAATCCCCCAGAGATAACACAGCACATGGAACTCAAAAGAAAAATTACAAACATGATAAAAAATTTCAGTGAATTTAAAGAACACAAAAAGAAATCAAAGAAGTGAAAGAAGATAAGGATGAATTTCTGAATGAATTCTGAAGAGAGTTAGAAATATTGAAGAATACATAGGCTGAAATGAAGAAGGAAGTGAAACACTCAGTAAGCCAATAAGAAATGACAGGAGAAAGCCTCACCAATAGGATGAAGGAAATAAAAACAGAGTATCAAGACTGGAAGATAAAGTGGACGAATTAGAATACTCAAGCAAAGATTATGAAAAATTTAAGAAAACACAAGAATAGAATATGCAGGAATTGTGTGACACCATAAAAAGACCAAACTTACAAATCATAGGCATACAGGAAGGAAAAGAATCACAAGATAATGGTATAGACCAGATCTTCAACAAGATTGAAAAGGAAAATTTCCCCAAATTAAAGAAAGACATACCCATACAAACACAAGAAGCATATAAAACACCAAATACACAGAACCAGAAAAGAAACTCTCCACAGCACATCATAGTAAACACACTCCATGTATAGAACAAAGAGACAATACTGAAAGCTGCGACAGAAAAACAACATGTCACATAAAAAGGAAAACCCAGCAGAATTAGAGCTGACTTTTCAGTGCAAACTATGAAAGGCAGAAGACACTAGACCAAAGTATTACAGTCTTAAATGACCACAGATGCCAAACCAGATTACTTTACCAAGCCAAAATGCCTATTACAGTCGAAGGGGAAAGAAAACTCTCCTATGATATAAATAGGCTGAAAGAATTCATGTCCACAAAATCAGCCCTTCAGAGAGTTTTTATAGCAATACAAAGAGCTGAAGAAAGGAACAACTATACCCAAGGGGTTACAAAAAGAAACTTAATGAAGGCATAACTATGGAAATGTACAGTTAGGCAAAGAATGTGAACAGAACCTAAAATGACATGAATCAATACACATCTTTCATAAATATCTTTAAATTTCAATGGACTGAACTCCCCAGTCAAAAGACACAGAATAGTTGAATGGATTAAGAAACAAAACTCATCTTTTTGTTGTCTGCAAGAAATGCATCTTATACTCAAGGACAAGCACTGCCTTAAGGTGAGAGGATGGAAAAAAATATACCAAGTGAATGGTACTAAGAAAAAAGCAGATGTTGCAATTCTAATATCTGACGAAATAGATTTTAAACTAAAACAAATCAGAAGAGATAAAGAGGGCCAGTTCATTCTGATCAAAGGAACAATTGAGCAAGAAGATACTACAATCACAAACATATGTTCACCAAACTCTGGCACACCAAACATCATAAAAAACAGTACTACAGGACTTTAAGATCCAGATTAATCCCAACTCATTAATAGTAAGGTATTTCAATACCCCATTGTCTCCATTAGATAGGCCAACAGGACAGAGAATTAACAGAGAAAAATCTGAATTGAACAACACCATATATCAAATGGGCCTAACAGAGATTTACTGAATATTAAACCTAAGCACCAAAGAATAACTTTTCTGTTCAGCACCAAATGACCTTTCTCCAAAATCAACCATACACTGGGGCACATAAAAACCTCAACAAAGACAAAATGATTGAAATAATTCCATGCATCCTATCAGACCACAATGCAATAAAGCTTAAATTCAACCTGGAAGACACCCTAGTTAATACATAAACACATGGAGATTAAACAACTCATTCCTGAATAATGAATGGGTCAAAGGAGGAATTGAGAAAGAATGAAAAGTATTCCTGGAACTAAATGAAAAGGACAATACAACACAACAAAAACTTTGGGGCACGTTGAAAGCAGTCCTTAGAGGAAAGTGTATAGCTCTCAGTGCCTACGTCAAAAAATCAGAAAGAACATGAATAAATGACTTAACATTGCAACTCAAGACACTTGAAAGAAACAAGAAATGAAACCCAAACTTAGCTGACAGGAAGAGCTAACAAAAATCAGAGCAGAAATTAATGAAATCAAAACAAAGAATCAACAAATCCAAGAGCTGGTCTTTGAAAAGATAAACAAGATTGACAGACAGCTAGCCCAGTTAACCAAAAGAAAGAAAGAGCACCCCAAAATCAGCAAAATCAGAAATGAAAGGGGAACATCACAACAGACACCAAAAAGACCCAGAACATTATAAGGGAATACTTTCAAAACCTATATGCTACTAAATTTGAAAACCTAAAAGAAATGGATGGGTATCTAAAACCATGGGAGCCACCAAAAGTAAACCAAGAAGAGAACAACAGCTTAAACAGACCCTTAAAATATAAAGGAAATTGAAACAGTAATACAAAACCCCCTGACTAAAACAAAGCATAGAACCAGGTAGATTTACAGCAGAATTTTACCAGACATTTAAAGATCTATATCCAATACTACTTAATTTATTCAAAAATATAGAAATGGAGGGAGAATTTCCAAATTCCTTCTATGAAGCCAGCATCACTCTAATACCAAAGCTAGGCAAAATACAGCCCAAAAGAAAACTATAGACCCATATCCTTAATGAACATAGTGAAAAAATTCTCAACAAAATACCTGCAAGCTGCATACAGACAGACATCAAAAAGTTCATCCACCATGAGCAAGTTGATTTTATTCCAGAGATGCGAATATGGTTCAATATATGTAAGTCAATAAACGTTATAAATCATATAAATGGACTGAAAGATAAGAAGCACATCTCTATAAATGCAGAGAAAGCCTTTGACAAAGATAAACATGCATTTATGTTCAAAGTCCTAGAGGAAATTGGACTGCGGGACCATACCTCAACAAAATTAAAGCCATGTACAAGTCCACAGCCAACATCATTCTAAATGTAGAAAAACTGGAAATATTCCTATTAAAATTAGGAATGAGAAAAGGCTGTGCACTATCTCCACTCCTTTTAAACACAGTGCTTGAAACTCTTGAAAGATCAATAAGAAAAGATAAAGAAATTAAAGGAGTAATAATTGGAAAAGAAAATATCAACTTTTCCCTTTTGCAGATGATGTAATATTATATCTAAGAGACACCAAAATTTTCACCAGAAAACTCCTAGAAATTATTAATACTTTCACTAAAGTGGAAAGTTATAAAATTATTCTACAAAAAAATCTATAGCCTTTCTATATAACAATAACAAGCAATCAGAGAAAGAGTACATGGAAAAACTCCCTTTCACAATAGCTACAAAAAAAATCTTGGGAATAACATGACCAAAGATATTAAAGACCTCTACAATGAAAAATTTAAACCTTTAAAGAAAGAGATTGAGGAAGTCATCAGAAGATGGAAGGACTTCCTATGCGTAAGGACTAGAAGAATTAATATTGTGAAAATGACCATCCTACCAAAAGCCATTTATAGATTCAATGCAATGCCAATCAAAATCCCCATAACATTTTTTACAGAAGTGGAAAAAAAAACTATCCTAAGATTCATATGGAGGCAAAAAAGTCCTCAGATAGCCAACAAAACCCTGAGCATTAAGAGCAATGCTGGGGGATTACAATACCAGATTTTAAACTGTATTACAGAGCTATAGTCATAAAAACAAAATGGTATTGGCACAAAAATAGACCTGTAGATCAATGGAACAAAATTGAAGACCCAAATATGAGTACATGGAATTTCAGCCACCTGATATTTGACAAAGGGGCCAAGAACATTCACTGGAGGAAAGACAGCATGTTCAGCAAATGGTGCTGGCAAAACTGGATCTCTACCTGCAGAATTATGAAACTAAACCCCCATTTTCCCCTTTGCACAATAGTCAATTCCAAATGGATCAAAGATCTCAGTATGAAGCCTGAAACTCTGAAACTGTTAGAAGAAAGCACTGGCAATATCATATAACATATAGGTATATGAAATGATTTTCTAAACAGGACATCAATTGCTCAGGAAACAAGGTCAATAATCAACAAATGGGACCTCATTAAAAAGCTCTGTACAGCAAATGAAGCAACCAAGGAAGTGAAGATAAAACACACAGAATGGGAGAAAACCTTCTGACAGAGGTTTAACATCCAGAATATATAACGAACTCAATAAACAAAGAATCAAGAAAGGAAGTAACCCAATTAAAAGATGGGCTAAGGGGCTGAACAGAGAGTTCTCAAAAGAAGAAATAAAGAGCGCTAAGAAGCATCTTAAAAGGTGTTCAACATCATTACTAATTAGGGAAACGCAAGCTAAAACCACTTTAAGATTTCATTTTAACCCAGTCAGACTGGCTAAGATCAAGAGAACAAATGATACTAAAAGTTAGGATGTGAGGATAGGGGAACGCTCATTCACTGCCGGTGGGATTTCAAACTTGTTCAACCCCTATGGAAAGCAGTGTGGAGAACTCATAGAAAACTGAAAATAACCTACTATTTGACCCAGTTAAACCGCTCCTTGGAATATACCCAATAACTCATCCTACTGCAGAGACACTTGTGTATACAAGTTTGTTGCTGCTTTTTTCACAATAGCTAAGAGATGGAAGCAAACTTATTTTCCCACAAATGATGAATGGATAATGAAAATGTGGTTCATTTATACGATGGAATTTTACTCAGCAGTAAAGAAACATGAAATAACGAAATTTGCAGGTAAATGGATGGGACTAGCACCTGTCATTCTAAGTGAAGTAACACATACACACACACACACACACAAAAAAAAAAAAACCCAACAACATATGTTCTCCCTCATATGTGGATCCTAGCACAAACTCCTTATAAGTAAGCATGTATCCAGCCATAACTACAGGAACCAGGTTGATGAAAAGGAATCATAATAATAACCAGGATAATGAAAGGGAGGTAAAGGGAAAGAAAGAATCTGAATGAGAAGAACAGTAGGAAACAGGGAGATATGGATAAAAATGTGGTTATATTAAGGGGAGGGGGGAGTGAAGGTTATACAAGGAACCTTGGGGATAAAGGGAAAGAACGAGCTCAACAGGTTGGACCATAGTAGACGGGTACTACTAAGGGAGAAATGGGAAAAATGGGGGCACTTTAAATGTGGAAAACATGGTGGAAGGGTTAGAAAATGTGGGAACCTAAAGGCCCCAACTTACAGAAGTCCAAGAGGAAGTTACTGGGGCGTGGCCTGATTTGCTTTGAAAGTCTGAAGAATACTTCCACACTGCTGAGGAGTGCATGATCAGCGCCTGACCATCCTTAAGATACACCCTCAGGGGGAGGGGGGATTTCTAGGTGCCTTTATAAGCTTTGTAACACCTGCAATAAATGAGTCCCTGCTTGACTAGGCTCCCCGTTGTGCCAGAGTGTTCCCGGTATTGGGGGCGGCATGGGCTGGCGAACGACATGCTTACTCATCCCCAATCATCACTGCCTGGGGGTTGCTGGTTCAAAACCCCAGCAAGACAATGTGAGAGGTAAATATTGAAGAGCTAGTTAAAAAAAAAAGAGCAGAGGGGACCATATTAATCAAACAACCTAACAAATTATACATACAGCTATCTCCAAGAATATATGTCTAGGCAAAGTTTATCTGAGAACGTTTGGTCTTTGTCCAAGCTTTGTCTACGTAGCACATGGTTCCAGACTTGTGGAACTAACCTTGGATATTTAACAGCCATACTTTGAGGCCTATACTAATTTGGTCAGAGGAACATAAAGGACATTTTTTGCTCCTTGCCCTCTTAGGTCAACTAAGTTCCAGGGGACTATGAACATCTCTCAAAATGTCCTGTAACTGTGGTGTGTCAGCTGTCCTCTTGATCAAGGAGGCCATGGAGATCCCACCAAATGGACTTGAACCAGTGTCCAGTCTATAAAGAAGAGGGTCAACAGAGAGGAAACATTTCCTCCATGCTTCCAAATGAAGCCAGTCACTGTCAAGCAGGACCTTTGACTTCTCTTCACGAAAATGGAACTGGTAAAAAAAGGAGCCAGGGGCTCCTCCCAAGCCCATGTGCACTCTGAGGAAAAGATCCTCAAACATCCTTAAGGGTAAAAATATATTGGTTTATCTGGGCCAAATCTATGGTCTTAAACACCCAAAAGGAAAGTGTAACCAAAGATTAAACAGATCACTATAATTCTTGGAGTCCATATGTATAGCTCAAGACTACATTACGAGAAACAATGCCAGACAGGAGACACCTTCTTTGAGTTACTGACCAGGGTGGCCCAAGAGACTCCCAGGCAGTAACCCATTATAGAACTGGGAAAATGAACAGCAGACCCCAATCTTACCTAAAGGAATATTTACAACTGATTGCTGCTAGAAGAGGAAGAGCTGATCTTCCTAAAACAAGGAACTCTAGATAGGCTCACTAGATTCTGCGGATGGACCAGCACTGGGGAACAGCTGGGGGCGCCAACAACACAGTGGACTGTAACAGGGATGACAGTGTATATGGGCTCTGGGGGGCGCTATGGGAGGGTGTCATTTGGCATGTGGGTATATAGATGAATAAGATTGTTTGGGATGTTCTACATGAAATACACAAAAAAAATCAACAAATTTAAAAAAAAGAGATTTCAGGAAGAAGCATAAAATTTTGCTTCATGTTAATTAGTAAAGGTGAAAAACATTACCATTGAAATCTCTGATAACTTTATATCCATACTCTGGTGCCAAGGATCTGAGTATAACCAACTGTGACTAGTAATAATCAGATACATAGAGATTAGAGACACATGTGAAAACATCTAAGTGTTAGTAGCATTAAAAATGAGTTTTTTTGTATGAAACAGTATGTTTTAAAATGAAATGGAGATCTTTTTTAAAGGTTAAAACCTCATTCAATTTTATGTCATACAGGGTTTGTACTGAGTTGAATATTGTATAACTGTATTAATTCAACTGTGAACCTAATAATTTACAGCCACTTTTGAAAGAGATGTTTCTTTGCTCTGGAAATTTTTATTGGATAAGTTAATGCTGTAATGAAATGCTCTTCTGATCATATGGTTATTAAATAAATAATTAAAAAAAAATCCTACTTCAGAGGCCATGATTGCCCTCTAGTGGGAGCCACCCAAACTTTATTGTTCAACTGCCATGTTCTGCAAAGTTCCTGAGGAAGAATCTTGTAAAATTAACTACATAAGTGGACACATGGCCTGTCCGGACATTTGTCTTAATTATTGTCACTTTTCTAAGTTTATCACATATTTAATTTGATTTCACACAACATATTCAATATACTGTAATTTTGATTATTATGAAATTGTTAATGTTTTGTACATTATACTAAATATTTATGACATAAAACATCTTGATTTTGACTAGCCATATACCAAATGCTTAATAATCACATATGACTTATTGTTGGCACATTATCAATTATGAAATAATTATTTATAGCTGTTTATTTTAAATATTCATTGTGTGTAGATTCTGAAATATTTTCTGAAATATTTCAGGTATTTCTGTTCTGTATGTTTGAGATATATAATCTATATTTAAATTTTTTTCACTTCCATTTAGACATTTGACAATTTGTTTTCTAATCAGTTGCCCTGGAAAAGCCTAACAGAAAAGAGTGTATCACTTTTATTTTTACTGTGTAGTAAGAAAACTTAATATGGAACATATTTTCTTAGGTTGTTTGAAGTTTGCTATGCAATACTGTTAACTATAAACACTGCCAACCTTGAGTCCTGGAATAACTATTTTACTCTGTATTAAATAAATTTGTCTAGATTTAGATAAATGAATTAATTAGAAATATATACATATATATATATTTGCTGTTCACATACTAGCTGACCTTTTTTAGAATGATCGTCCCATTTTGTATGTTTGAGAACATTTTCTTTATTTTCAGAATGGTACTCAGTTACAGAAAGCATATTTAAAAGCTATTATTACACTTTTATGAATGAACATTTAGGTTACTGGTGGGGAGCATATTTTGAAAAATGCTCTCACACTGTAGGTCAGGCTGAGCAGAAAGTCATTAAGCCCAGGACCAGCCTCAAATGCATGGCCGTCCTCTTGCCTCAGTCTTCTGAGTGCTGGGATTACCAGTGTGAGCAACCATGCCCAGTTCAAATTGTTTCTCTAACTTGGCTGCTGAAAGTTATGCTGCAGAGAAAATGGGAGTTCAGTTACCTTATCGTCATTTCAGTTTTTTTTTTTTCAAAACCCTTTCCATGTGTGCTGCTTAAAGCATATAGCTAAATAGCTATACTTAGTTTTCTAAAAGTTAACTGTTACAGCAGAATACGTATTGTTTCTTTAAGGCAATAGTTGATTAAAAGATGTATTAGGAGCCCTTTTGTGGCACTGGAAATTTTCCATAATTAGGTAGGCATGCTTGATACACATACATTTCAAAAGTTTATTTCTCTGTGGCCAAATGGAAAGCTCTCTAGTTTGAAGATTTGAAGTTTATATTTCCATGGTGGGGTAAGATAAAAATGTTTAGTCTAAGCTTTGGAAAAATGCTTTGGAAAAATGCATAAACATATTATGGGCAATAAAAGACTTGTTCCTTTATTCTGTGGAAGAGTTAAAATTATTGCTAGAGAGAATAATAGAATGGAAAGTTTTATGTTATTGAATTGGCCTTATTGGTAAGATTTCATAGTATGAACTCTGTCAGCTAACATAGGCTAAACACAATTAAGACAACTACCAAAGAGGTCTTGGTTTCTGAAAAATTGGAATGGCTTTGATATTTGGATAGTAATAGTGCTGGGCCAAGGAAAATAGATGAGCTTCCAGATGCCCACACTTAATGAAGTATTCAATATAGAAGGGAATATAGCATAGGGACAACTTAGAGATTTTCCTACTATAGTATAATTTGAATATAAAAATAATCAATAAGGAACTGGAAATCTTGAAGAAATAAGATTTAATCATCCCTACTAATTTACATGAGATTTATATAGATAAATAAGTGCATAAGGGAAAGGTTTCTCTCAGTAAAATGTTATTTAACACATGTATATGAAATGGAGTCAATGAAGGTTAAACCAGTTGATAAAAAGAGAGATGAGGAATAGGAATATCTATAACGGTTCAAAGTATCTCTTCACCCATTACTTATGAAAAACAAATATTAATGACACTATAATGAAGAAAAGTGATGCAAAATTAAGCAGTGAAGAAATAAATAGGCATGTGCCTCCTAACTAGATGCTTTCAAAAAGGCACGATCTCTAGAGTGTGCCTGCCAAAAACACAGCATCAAAGGCTGATAAGAAAAATTTAAACAGATATATTCTGCAAAATAATCACTTTTCATTTTCTTTGAAGTGGACAAAAGAAAATCACTGGAAAAAAGTTTGAGAAATTGTCGAGATTAAAAAGATATGGAAATTAAAACCAATATGTACTTTGTTTATTTGTGTATTTTAAAGACATTTCTCATCTTTCTATGTAGCCCAGCCTGTGCAGAAACTCCAAATCCTCCTATCACAGCACTTCAAGTACTACAATTACAGTTACGTGCTACTCTGCCTGGCACAATGCCTGATTCCTGAATTCTTTGGTATTCTGATGGAAAAAACAGCTATAAATAACATTATTAAGATATTGCCCAACAAGCAGTATTGTAGCCATTGCCCAGGCTGTGACTCCCTTTCAAGGTACTCAATAAAGTATTTATCATATTCTTAACTAAAGGAAACAAAAGACATGATACAACACTTGAATTTGTACTATGAATGGAAAATAATATTTTATCAGTGACAAAAGAGCTGATTGTAATAACACTAATATGGTTATGGAGATTATATAAAGGGTATCTTATGGAAAAGACACTTAAGTATTTAAAGATAAAACAAGATGTGTGCAACTTACTCTTCTATGATAAGTAGATGTAGATGAAGGAACAAAAGAGAAAGAGAGAAAAGGTAGGACAGAATGTGTACAATTTATTGGATAAGTGGAAAATTTAGGAAAAGTTTATACTGGACTTTTGTATAGTATATATTTAACAATTTTTGCAGATTTGTACTTATATCAAAGTAAATTTTACTACAAATATATTCCAAAACAATTGCACATAAGAGAAACCTAATGACATAACCTAATTGAGGGACAAAGAACACTTTTCCTAAAGAGTTATTTGTGGTCTTGTCCCCTTTGGCCTGGATGTGTATGGTCCTCATTTTACAGTACTAAGACATTTCTGAATTGTTCTTATATTTGGTATGTTGCCAAATTTTGTGTTGTAAATGTGGAATGAATATTTCCAGCAGGAAAAATGAAAGCTATTTAATGAATGCAAGATACTATTTCTATGGAATTAAACATTTATTCACAAGACTAGTACTTAACTAAATCATAGTAAAAAACACAAACGCAAAGGTTTACTTGTTCTCTGTATCTGATGGAGGTTATTCTTGCACAGCATTGGTGATGGCTAAATCTCAACCAAAAGTGTAGAGATAACCAGACTCAAATTCAAGTAAGAGAACCTAAAAGTTGAAAAAAAAAAGTTATTGTGCCTATTAACATGAGAAAAGTTTTCACTCTGCTATTCAGTAATTCCTTGATCTTTATTGCTGTATTTTCAACACTGTTCTAGAAGTTGTAAAGGATTAAATGAAATTAAACATGAAACAAAATAAGCATGCAAAGTAGCAGTGTAATCAGGCAGCTATTGTGTGTGTCTGTGTGTCTGTGTGTGTTTGTGTGTGGGTGGGGTTGCTGAACTACAAGGCATGCCCCCGGAAAGCAAATTGGCAATCGTGTTATGGGTTAGATCATGCATGGAAGTCTACACTGCCTCTTTGTTCCATAAAAGTCAATGTTGACTTGTTTATGACCATGATAATAGACATAAAGGAATGCATGAACAACTCAGAAGTGCACCATTGAAAGCATTCTGATTTATTTGTCTAAAATACTTAGAATTCTAAAGTATGACACATTTTCAGTCTGGCATAAATTGGAAAGGGAAGCACATTTGGATAGTAGGAGGAATATTGTCAGCATTTGAGAAGAAACTAAAAATTACTTCCAAGCTTGTTCAAACAGTATTTTAATGCTCTAAAAGTTTAAATTTGTGTTGTTTTTCAAATCATTCTTATAAATGTCAGCAAAGGAATTAGAACAAATATTTCAGAATTCTACCAAATTATAAACAATACCATAAGTTTTCTTTGGAGAATATTGTGACTGAAGAATATGATCTGTTCTAACAAAACTTTCTAATCAGATGTTTTAAATATTTAACTACTAAAAATACTTGTTATATTTAAAAATCAGAAAAGTAAAATCTATAAATGTCTAACATTTGTAAAAATATTTTATTTATTTTTATGTTTATGAGTGTTTTTTCTGCATGAATATAAGTGCATCACATGCACGCCTGGTGTCCTGAGAGGCCAAAGAGAGCATCAGAACCTCTAGAACTGGAGTTAAGGACACATGTTGCTAACTACATGGGTTCTGGGAATTGAATCTTGGTCTTCTAGAAAAGCAATAGGTGCTCCAGACTGTTGCCACATCCCTTGATTGTCTTCCAGAACCTGAAGGTAAAACGCTATTGTTGAAGAAAGGTCTTATTTTGGACACAGGACTTGGAGCAACGGAGGTGGAACTGACCCGGAAGCCTCCTCCCTGAAGACAAGTTATAGATTACTTCATAGTTCTGGAAGTTACTATGCAAGTTGCTAAGGGGGAAGAAAAATCAATCAATGATCCAAACCCAGCTTAAAAATTATGGTAGCCACAACAATGAGAGACACAATAAACTATACCAATGTAGTAACGCTTTTATTTTGGGAGCACTCAACAGTTATGTAATTGAAATTAAAGCTCACTCAATGTGAGGGAACTCATGTGTGTACGATAAACATATCTAAATACACATGACTGGAGAGGTCCTTGAGAAAATAGTGAATCTTTCACATCCCCAGACAAATGTAATTTTCTACTGTATGTTAACTATACATCCTTATATTTAGAGACAAGACTACCTCTCAGAACTCATTATAAAAGCTTCATTTTGCAACAGATGGAGACTATTGCAGAGTACCTCACCTGGTCAAATGCAGAGAATAAGTGTCTGTGAGATGTGCAGCCTTGAGTTCCATATACAGTGGAGCCTCTAAGCCTAAGGTTCATGGAATATTGAAGAACAGGGGATAGAGAGAATACTAACACATCACTCAACTCTCAGAAGTGAAGCTTCCTCGTGCAGCAGAGGGATATAAATACAGAAAGCCACAACCTTCTAAATTTTAGAGAATAAAGGACAGATTTGAGAGTGTGTGTCCCTAGATAGGACTCCTATATTAAAATTCACCTATCCATGGGTCAGGGACTGTTGAGGAAGAGGAAGTGGAAAGACTGTAAGACGCAAGGATGGTGGATGGCCATGAGGAAACAGGCTTCTTGGAAGTTGCTCATGTGAAATTGCAGCAATGGTGACAGCATACACAAGACTCATACAAACTCAAACTAGACAAAAACTCAACAAAAAAACTAGAGAAATTGGTAAGAAGCCCCAGCTTCAGCTGAAAAACGATTATTAGCTGCTGATCAGTGCTGGGAGAGTTGATCTTCTTTACGAGAGTGATGCTAGGTATGCTAACCAGGCTCTCATAGATTAGCTCACACTGAGGGACATCTTGGGACCCAAACTTGTCTTGATAGGCCTTAAGAAATGTGATAGACTGCATGGAACCTAGTTCATGGAGGCTATGTGGGGGTGCAAATATAGGATGAGTATCTACATATGATCATGATATATTGCATGAAATGCACAAAAATTCAAAAGAAATGTATAGTGAAAGAAAAAAGGCAAATAAGTTCAATAAGTGTTCTTAACCACTGAGTTCTCTCTCCATCAATTGATTCATTTTTGTTAATATTCAGGCTTAAATCATATTGAATATTTGTGCCAGGGGCTTTCATGACATGTTTATTCATCACATCTCCATTAGGATATATTAGCATTTCCATTTTACACAAATTGATAAATACATTTTCAACATACAGCAGTACTCTATCATCTATCTATCTATCTGTCTGTCTATCTATGATCTATCTATCTATCTATCTATCTATCTATCTATCTATCTATCATCATCTAGTCTATCTAAAGCATCTATCAATCTCTTTACCTTACTGTGGAGGGAAAAGAACTTAAAAAAGCATTTGTTCCTAGAAAAGACAGCATCCTCTCCATTAAGTCCCATCCACTGTGAGCTCACTCCCTCTAAAGGGGGTGCTTCTTCCTCTAAAGGGGGTGCTTCTCCCTCTAAAGGGGATGTGTCTCCCATCTAAAGGGGCCATTGTCCTAATTTACAAACTGGAAAACTGTAGCTGCACTTGTTAGTAAACGAGGCTTCAGAATGTCTCTTAAAGCTCTCTACAGTGCCTCTAAATGCTATGAAACTTTTCTACTTTTTAACCTTTAAAAAAGATCTCCATTTTATTATTAAAATACACAGTTTCATACAAAAAATTCATTTTCAATGCAATTGACATTAAGATGTTTGCATATGCATTTCTAATCTCTATATATCTGATTATTACTAGTGACAGTCGGTTACTTTCTGAGCTCCTTGGCATCTAAGCATGGCTATAATGTCATCATGTAGATTTCAATAGTAATGCTTTTCACATCTACTAATTATTATTCTTATTTGTATTTCTAATTTTTGGGGGTGTATGGTTATTATGCTTCCACGTATGTAAGCGCACTCAAGTCTTACAATGCCCATGGAGATCAGAAGAGGGCATTGGATCCCCTTGAACTTGAGTTATGGAAGGCTGTTAGACATCACGTGATGCTGGGAATTGAATACTGGTCCTCTTCAAGAGCAGTCAGTGCTCTTAACTGCTGAGCAATGTCTCCAATCCCTCTTTCTTAAAGTATTCTTTTATTTAATGAAATACATACTTCTTTCAGTTTTTCATCAAGGGACATTTGCTTCACATTAGCCTAAATATTTCTTAGCATGAAATCCAAGAGAAAGACAGAGACTACCTAATTACAGCTCCAACAATATTTTGTGATTATGTAATTTTACTTGCTTAATGAATACTTTGAATTTTTCATCTACATATATACATTCTCATAAACACATTACTTTAAAATTATTTTCCTTTAATCTCTTGAAGTAACCTTTCTTCAGGTTAATTGCAGGAAACTGAATGTAAGAGCTGAAGTTACTCACATCAATCTTAAGGAATCATAGGGGATTAGAAAGGTGATAGAGAAAGCATGACAGAGAAGTCATCGGGGTTTTAATAAAGAACATAATTTTTGCAGACTTCAGTCCAATGTATTTGACAATAATACTTAATATATGTTTAGTGTATTGTTAGAGATGTGCTTGACAGTGTTTACAAAGATATGTAGTGAGGACTAGAAGGCACTCTTAACAAAATATCGCAAGCAATGTCATTTCTTCCTTAGGAACATCACTGCATTAGTTGGTTGGGCATGGTTGCAGATTTCCAGTCCATAGTAGAGTCCAAATAATGTTGCAAATACCTCATCTATTTTAAGTATTGCTTCAGAATTTAATGTCCAGGTAAGCATTTTCAGATCACTGTAGTGATGCATGTTCATAAACCCAGTAATTCAGAGGCCAAGGCAGGATGATTAAAGTGAGCTAATGGTCAATTTGGGATATAAAGGAAGAGCTTTTCTTAGGAAAAGAAGAGAATTTGCATGATTACACTATTCATATCAAACCAGGAAAGAAACACAAGATTAAAACTGTATTCCAAATGAGGATTATTCTTTAATCCAATTTTACAACAGTAATCTTAAAGGATTTCATAAGGCATATCAAATTTTTTACTTTTCCTTTGCTCTGTGCAGTAAAAATATGGTCAGCACTAACTTAACAATTTCTTTTTTCATTCAAGATAATTTAGAGACTTACTGAGTCTTGAAAATGTGATAGGCTTCATCCATAATACTCTGCAACTCTATGATCTATAATTGCTTTTGCAACTCCCATAACATTTTCAAATGATAATCTAGTGGTTAAGAAACATGTTGGAATCTGAACACTATGCTGTGTATATCATTTTTTCTGTTGTAGTAAGTGTTGCAATTCTAATGAAAGGATTTGAAACATTCATGAATGTCTTTAAGGCTTTTAGCAAGCTTGCTATTTTCATACTGTGGAAAACAAATGTAAAAATTCTAAATCTGTAATTTCATTTTAGGACCATGTCAACTTTTCTCCAGGATATTGTAGAATTACTGACAAATCCCAATGGAGGCAATTTCTATTATAACTGTTTATGTATTCTAGTGGCAGAGAATCCCGTTATAAAGCTAGCAATGAACACTGGGGGAAAAAGATAAGCATATACTTATAATAGTCTATTATACCAGATTTTTATCTATGTATTTGTCACTCTAAAACTGTTAAAAACATAAACCTCCAGCTATAAAAGCAAGATTAAGGACAAACATAATACTGAGACTCAGTAAAACAAAGAAAATGCCGATAGTTCAGTGACAAAGATGAACTTTAAACTGTAAGTCTCTTTACTGTTGTTTCAACTGTTACAAGCCTACATATTATTTAAAAGGATATCATTCTGTAACTGTTTTTAACTTAACAATGTGCTGTCATCTGTTTAACATGTCATGTGATGATTTTCTAAAACAGTATTTATATGTATATATATAGTATGTATTAAATGTCATACCTCAGGTTTACAGTCTAGCTAAAATGCAAAATACTTTATTATTTTTAAATTTTTTATTCATTTTTTGAGAATTTAATACATGAGTATTCTGTTTGCATTATTTCCGCCATTCCCAGACCCCTTTAATTGGTCCCATGTCCCCCTCTCCTGCACTATTTCTTGTCTGCTTCTTTGATTATTGTTGTTTTACATATATTATGTGTACATATATTATTATTTTTGATTATTATTGTTATACATACATCATGTGTACATATATTATATATCCATATATTTGTATGTACACATATACATGAATGCTCAAATACAATGTACTAAGTGCATGTAGTGCTGTTCATGTGTACAAATGTTAAGAGCTGCCCCCTGAGATTAAATGATCTGCACAATGAGAAATCCAGTTGATCTGTCAGTTTGGATAGGGTAGGTTTCCCAGGGTCTGATCTCAAGATGAAGAACTACAAGTAATCTATGGATGCTGAGGGAGGGCGAATCAAGTTAATTTTCTGCTTTACCTTACATGCTATAGTGGTTTCTATGAGAAATGTCTCCATATACTCAAGTATTGGAACACCTTTTTCCCAGTTGGTGGTGCTGTTTGGAGAGGTGTACCTTTGCTGGAGGAAGTATGCTAACGGGGGGCAGGTTTTAAGATTTTAGAGCCTTGTCTCCCTTTCAGTTAGCTCTCTGCTTCCTTTTCACTGTTGAAGATTTGATCTATCAGCTTCATCCTCTGGTTATCAGATCTTGCCTCCTGCTTGTTGCCATTAGTCTACACCAACATGGGCTCCCCCTTTGGAAACATAAACCAAACAATTCTTCCTTCTATAAGTTGCTTTTACTTATGTTGTTTTATCACAGTAAGATAAAGTAACTAATATGGATGGGTACTATCATTTAAACCTTTGAAGATTTGTGGATTTTGTTATTTGAACCTAATAACTTTCGCAAATACTGTTCTCTAGTTAATATATGACATAGGTATATATGTATATGTGGATATATGCATGCATATTACCCGCGAAAATTTTTAACACTAAGATTCCAATGACTTAAAGTAGATAAATTTTCTTTGCAGTTTAAAAAACCACATACTTTTTCACCCAAATAATTTGACAGAAAAAAATAGTATTTCTGGTAATCCTGCTTGCTCTGTGAAGCCTTATCAGAAGAAACAATCTAGTTCAGGTACGCAAGATTACTCTTCATATTATTATTGCTACCATCTCATGAATATCAAAGAAGTTTCTTGCCCACCACTATAAATATAATGTATTTTTTAATATATGTGATTTGATTATAAAAATCACAAATATATGCATAACTAATAAGCATAGTCTTGTTTTTGGCATACATATAATTTGAAATATGCTCATCTTGTTGACTTTTGTATGAATATTTTAAAGCATGGAACAATTTCCAGTGTCCAAATAAACAAATGCACATATGAGCAACACTAAATGGACTGAATAGGTTGTATATACACATACACATACATACATTTATACAACTATATATAAAAAATTATTAGCTAAAGGAAAAGTCATGAAACTGAATGGGAGTAGGGGGATGTGGGAATAGTTGGGAGGGTGGACAGGGTGGAAATGATGTAAATACAATACCCAGTTATGAAATATTAAAAAAATTGTATATGTAACTATCCAGTTTGACTAGCAATAACTTTTTAAGATGCTGTTTTCAGTGCAATGTATATTTGTGGATCCTGTGTAAAAAGAATCAGTTGACTGTAATTGTGTGGAATTAAATCAGGGTTCTCCATTCTTTTTCCCTGGTTAATATGTCTGCTTTTATAACAGTATAATGTTGTTATTGCTACAGCATTGTAGTATAATTTGAAACCAGGGATGGTGATTTCTATAGCACTTCTTTTAATTTTTCTGGATTGTTTTGGCTATCCCAGGTTTTTGTGATTTCTTATGAATATTAAGATAAAAATTTAAATTTCTGTGAATTGTGTTGGAATTTAAAGATTGCATTGAATTTATTGCTTTTGGTAGAATGACCGTTTTCAAAATATTGATTCTACCTATGTGAATGTTGCAAACTGTCAATAAACTCAACTCCAAATACATCAAGGACCTAAAAATAGTACATGATACCCTGAATCTGACAGAAGAGAAAATAGGGAATACACTTATGGGTACAGGAAAGGACTTTCTGAAGAGGATCCAAACTGTACAGGTGTTGAGACAAACAATTGACAAGTGGGAACACATGAAACAAAAAAAAATCTCTTGTACAGAAAAAAACATCATAATTTAAAGGAAGAGGGACCCCACAGAATGGGGAAAATGTTTACCAGCTCTACATCTGACAAAGGATTAGTACCTAATATATACAAAGAACTCAAGTAACTAAACATCAAAAAATAAATAACTGAATTACAAATTGGGGCAAGTGAATAAAGAGTTCTCAAAAGATGAAATGTGAAAGTCTGAGAAATATTTTTTAAATGACCGACATCTTCTTTTTCAATATATTTTTTACTGAATTTTGTGAGTTTCATGCAATATACTCTAATCATATTTAGACTCCCTCCCCGAGCTGCACACACCATATCCTCCCCCACCAGATTTAATGCTTTCTGTCATATATGTTAAGGCTTATCAAGTCAAGTTTGTGTCCCCAGAAGTTTCAGTGTGAGTTCATTCTGGAACCTGTTCAGGCTATCTAGAGCCACTCTCCTAAAGAACAACTCTCCCTCACCCAGCAGTGATCAGAGAGGAAGAGTCAGTTTTGTTTAAGGATATAATGCGTGGTAAGTTAATTGGGCTTGCCAGATAGACCCACACTGAAATGCATTTGGGTACCCAAATTAGACTTTAAAAAATAAAGTTCATGAAATCAGGGGATAATTAATGTGGGAGTAAACATATGGAAGTAGGTGTAAATATGATAAAAATAAACTGTGTGAAATTCTTAAGAATCAATAAAAATTTTAAAATATTAATAAATTATTAAAAAATGAAACACCATATTTAATCTGTCAAACATAGATATATGTGAAGGAAGTCATTTGTGTGAATCAACTCTAAAATTCAATGCAATGAATTATTAAAGTCTACAATTTCATTTTCAAACTTTGTCAGCTTTCCTCTAAGATTTTATAGAGCTATTATTTTTCTTTATATCTATAATTATTTCACAATTATTTTTTTTGAGACAGCGTCTCCCTGTAGCCACAGCTGGCCTGGAACTCATTATGTATATCCAGCTGTCCTTGAACTCACAGAAATCCACCTGCTTCTGCCTCCATAGTGCTGGGACCTGTGCCACCATGCTCAGGTCTCTTTTTATCTATAATTATTATTAAAACACCACTGTATAATAAGTACACCTTTTTAATGAATTTTCAAAAAAATATCTGTGTGTGGGAATACGTATGTGATGAGTTGGATCCCCCTGGAACTATAATTACAAGGGTAGTGAGCACACTGTCATGAGGACCGTGAACCAAACTCAGATTCTACACAAAAGCAGAGCATGCACTTAACGTCTGTACCATATGTCCAGTCTCTTAAAAAAGTGTTTTAATACACTTTGCCTGACATCGTGTGAATATGTTTTGTGGATATGAGAAACACATGAAAATAAAGTTTCACGCATTTCAACCCAAGTCGTTCAATAAAGATCAAACATGACCAACAAGTAAAATCACATCTGGATAAAGATTCTGCAGTCTTTTAGGAAGCATATATAATTTTAGAATCTTCTGATAATCTGCACATTTAAGAATAATATTATAGTATATTGGAAAAGAGCACAAAACCTAGTATATTATATTGTGTTAGAGGTCAGTGCTGGGACAAAACAAAGGTCTCTACATATGTCCGTTTAAGAATCTTGGGGCTGGAGAGATGGCACAGCATTAAGAGTAAGCTGCTGTTGCAGAGGACCCAGGTTCTGTTCCCAGCACTCTCAAGGCGGTTAATAACAGTTCATAACTCCAGTTCCAAGGGATTCAATGTCCCATTTTGACCTCTGTGGGTATTGCCTGACACACAAGCAATTACATACATGCAAGTAATACACTCACACACAAGATAAAATAATAAATAAAATAATAAATAAAATAATTAAAAAAAAAGAATTATACTGGGGCTTCACATCATCTGGCGTCCTGGTACCAGCACTTTTCCTGGGTTAGTACAGTGGCATCCACCATGCCTTGACCACCCCCCAGTCTCATTCAACCTCTCAGATCCCAACCTAGCCTTGGTATGGCCCAGTTTTTATCTTGGAACCTGGACTGACATCTAGGTCCAGAAATCCTCACTGCTTCCTGCTACTTTGCATGCAGACCAAGCCAGTTCCTCCCAGTAGTCCCCAGGAGCCCTTGGGGCCTCTTCCTGTCCCCAACTCACTTTTCATTCCTGGGTGGCACAGCCACCAGCTTCCTGAGACCAGCAACTTTCCTGGGCCCTACTCCCAGGCCAGCCCATCCCCCAAAATTCCTGAAAGCAGCATCTTTCCTGGAGGGATCCAGACCATAGGAGAAAACTGGATAACATCTGATGCTCATCTGACTTGGGCCTCTGTGGGAACTCCTGAAGATGAAGGAAATTTGGCCATTCCAGTGTAAAAACAAAAGAGAGAACCTGAAGCTGAGACCAACCAGCCTTTCATGTCCAACAAGTAAACCAAAAGGCACATAAAATTTACAAAAAGAAGCAGACCTAAACTCAACAAAGGAAGGCTTGAGTCTCACACAACAATCAGAAACTACAAAAGCAATTCACATGTCAAAGTCACAGACAAAAAACATAAAAACATGGAAAACCAAATTAATATGTCCCCACCAAGTACCAATAGTCCTCTAGAGGAGTACAATGAGAACATCCTAGAGATAACACAGGACATGGAACTCAAAAGAACAATTATAAACATAATAAAAGAATTCACCGAATTTAAAGAACACACAAAGAACTCAAAGAATTGAAGGAAGATAGGCAGAAACTTATGAATGAATTCATAAAAGAGTTAGAAATATTGAAGAATACTCAGGCTGAAATGAAGAAGGAAGTGAAACACTCAGTAAGCCAATTAGAAATGATAGGAAAAAGCCTCACCAATAGGATGAATGAAATGGAAAACAGAATATCAAGACTGGAAGAAAAAGTGGACAAATTAGACCGCCAAAGCAAAGATTATGAAAAAATTTAAGAAAACACAGTAATGGGATGCAAGAAGTGTGTGACACCATAAAAAGACCAAAGTTACAAATCATAGGCATAAAGGAAGTAGAAGAATCTGAAGACATTGGTATAAACTAGATATTCAACAGGATTGTAGAAGAAAATTTCCCAAAATTAAAGAAAGACATGCCCATACAAACAAAAGAAGCATATAGAACACCAAACAGACAGGACCAGAAAAGGAACTCTCCACGGCACATCATAAAAAAAAACACTACACGCACAAAACAGAGAAAATTCTGAAAGCTGCAAAAGAGAAACAACAAGTCACATATAAAGGAAAACCCATTAGGATCACAGCTGACTTTTCACAAACTATGAAAGCCAGAAAAACATGTACCAAAGTATTCCCAGTTCTAAATTACCACAGATGCCAACCCAGATTAGTTTATGCAGCCAAAATGTCTACTATAGGCAAAGGGGAAAGAAGAATCTTCCAAGACATAAAAAGGCTAAAAGAATTCATGTCCACAAAACCAGCCCTTCAGAGAGTTCTTAAAGCAATACAAAGAGCTGAAGAAAGAACGACTATACACAAGGGGTTATGGAAAGAAATTCATTGAAGGTATAACTGGAAATGCACATCTGTATCAAGAATGTGAATAGAAATAAAAATGACAGTATTCAATACACATCTTTCATTAATAACATTAAATATCAATGGACTGAACTCCCCAGTCAAAAGACACAGAGTGTTTTAATGGGTTAAGAAACAAAACCCATCTTTTTGTTGTCTGCAAGAAACTCATCTTACTTTCAAGGACAGGCAATACCATAAGGTGAAAGGATGGAAAAATTTATACCAAGCAAATTGTACTAAGAAAAAAACAGGCATTGCAATTCGAATATTTGTTAAATTAGACTTTAAATCTAATCAGAAGAAATAAAGAGGGAGACTTCATTCTGATCAAAGGAACAATAAACCAAGAAGATATTACAATCATGAACACATATTCACCAAAGTCTGGTACACTCAACTTCATAAAAACAGTACTACATGATTTTAAGACCCACATTAATCCAACCTCATTAATAGTGGGGTACTTCAGTACCCCATTGTCTCCAGTAGATACGTAAACAGGACAGAGAATTAACAGAGAGACACCTGAATTAAACAATACAATATATCAAATGGACCTAACAGACATCTAATGAATATTCCACTCAACCACCAAAGAATATAATTTCCATTAGGTGCCCCATGGAACCTTCTGCAAAATCGACCATATATTGGGGTACAAAACACACCTCAACAAATACAAAAGATTGAAATAATTCCATGCATCCTATCAGACCACAATGCAATAAACCTTAAAATCAACACCAGAAGAAAACCTAGTAACTACATGAACACATGGAGATTAAACAACACATTCTTGAATGATGAATGGGTCAAAGGAGAAATTAGGAAATAAAAGTATTCCTGGAACTAAATGAAAAGGACAATACAACACAACAAAACCTCTGGGACACATTGAAAGCAGTCCTTAGAGGGAAGATTATATCTCTAAGTGCATATATTAAAAAATTAGAAAGAGCACAAATAAATTACTTAACATTACAACTCAAGATACTTGAAAATCAACAACAAATGAAACCCAAACACAGCAGACAAGAAGAAATAACAACAATCAGAGCAGAAATTAATGAAATAGAAATAAAGAAAACAATACAATGAATCAACAAATCCAAGATCTAGTTCTTTGAAAAGATAAACAAGGTTGATAGACTGCTGGCCAGTTAACCAAAAGAAAGAAAGAGCACCTCCAAATCAACTAAATCAGAGATGAAAGGGGAAACATCACAACAGACACCAAAAAGATCCAGAACATATATGTTTAAAAACACATATGCTACTAAATTTGAATACCTAAAAGAAATGGACTTGTATCAAAAAGCATGGGAACCACCAAAACTAAACCAAGAAGAAATTAACAGCTAAAGAGACCCATAACACATAAGGAAATTGAAACAGTAATACTTAAACTCCAGACTAAAAAAAGCTCAGGACCAGATGGATTTACAGAAGAATTATACCAGACATTTAAAGAAAATCTATGTCCAATACTACTTACGTTATTCAAAAAGATAGAAATGGAGGGAGAACTTCCAAATCCTTCTATGAAGCCAGCATCACTCTAATACCAAAGCCAGGTAAAGATACAGCCCTAAAAGAAACTATAGACCCATATTCTTAGTGAAAATAGATTTAAAAATTCTCAACAAAATACTTGCAAACCACATACAGACACATACCAAAAAGTTCGTCCACCATGAGCAATTTGGCTTTATTCCAGAGATGCAGGGATGGTTCAATATACGTAAGTCAAAGAACGTCATAAATCACATAAATGGGCTCAAAGACAAGAACAACATGGTTATTTTAAGGGGAGGGGGGAGGGAAGGTTTTGCAAGGAACCTTGGGGATAAAGGGAAAGAAGGCTCTCAAGAGAGGTAGGACCATAGGAAAAGGGTATTATTAAGAGAGAAATGGGAGAAACGGGGTACCTTAAATGGGGAAACCATGGTGGAAGGGTTAGACAATGTGAGAGACAAATAATGCTTAGCTAGTTTTAAAAAACAAGAGGGAACCATATTAGCTGAACAAGCTACTGACAAATTACAGATACAACTAGATCAAGGAATATAATGTCTGTCTAGGCAAAGTTTATCTGAGACTGTTTGCTCTTTGCCCAAGCTTTATCCACATGGTACATGGTAATTAAAAGTACCAGACTGGTGGAACTAACCTTCTTGGATGTTTTACAGCCATACTTTGAGGCCTATAATAATTTGGTCAGACGGACATAAAGGACAGTTTTTGCTCCTTACCCTCCTAGGTTGACTAAGTTCCAGGGGACTATGATCATCTTTCAAAATGTCCTGTAACTGTGGTGAGTCACCTGTCCTCTTGATCAAGGAGGCCGAGGATACCCCACGAGATGGACTTGAACCAATATCCAGTCTACAAAGAGGAGGGTCAACACAGAGGAAACATTTCCTCCATGCTTCCAAGCGAAGCCAGCCATGGTTGCACAGGACCTTTGACTTATCTTCACATAGACAGAACTGGTAAATGAAAGGAGGCAGTGGCTCCTCCAAAGCTCACATGACACATACGGAAAAGAACCTCAAATGGTCTTAAGAGTAAACATAAATTGGTTTATCTGGGCCAACTGTAGGGTCTTAAACACCCCCCAAAAAAGTATACCCAAAGACTAAAGGGATCAATATAATTTTTTAAGAGTCTATATGTATAGCTAAAGGCTACATAACAAGAAACAGTGCCAGACAGGAGGTACCTTCCTTCGAGTTGTTGGCCAGTATGGCCCAAGAGACTCCCGGACTGTAACCCAGAATAGAACTGAGTAAATGAACAGCAGACCCCAATCTTATCTAAAGGAATATTGAGAACTGATTGCTGCTCTCAATGAGGAACAGCTGATCTTCCTAAAACAAGGCTCTAGATAAGCTGACTAGATTCAGTGGATGGACAAGTACTGGGGAATGGCTGGGGGCACTGACAGCAGAGTGGACAGTAACAAGGATGGTAGACTACATGGGCTCCACTGGCAAGGGAGGCTATGGGAGAGTACCATTTGCTACCATCCCCACTGGCACCCTCTCATTGCCACCCACTGGTATTCATACATTGTGTCTTTTGTGTTAAGGCCTATTTTGTCAAGTTAGTGTCCCCAGAAGTTCCTCATTGCAAGTTCACCTACTGAGGTCTAGTCAACCTATCTAGAGTCCCTTGCTTTAAGAACAGGGTTTTATGCTTTTCATTCTATGAGTCAATCAAGGGCTGTGGAAATAAGCTATGTTATTGTGGTAGTCTCTTGGACTACCCTGACCAATAACTCTAAAGGAGGTTTTTCCTGTCTAGCATTGTGTATTTTTGTTATATAGCATTCAGCTGTACACATGTACTTATATATTTATTGTATGTGCATTTTTCAGTTTTAATTAATATATTTCATTTCTGTTTTTTTTTTCCATTTCTACCTTCCGCCTTCATGATAGAGATTATTTTACTTACTATTTCTGAGGTCTGCATCATTAGATCCACATTAAAGTGAGCTTATATAGTGTTTGTATTTCTGTGTCTGACTTACTTCACTTAACATAATTAGGAACACTTTTTAAGGATATTTTTTAGTTACAGTAGAAAATACAAAACTTCTGCTGTTAGTGAACTCAAGCTCAGTCTTTCTTTTCCACTTAATATTTGAGCAGCGTATTTATCATTTCTTCAGTCAGGCAGATTCCTTTTTACACAAATGTGTTGCATTGATCAGGACTAAGTATATTTAACCCATATCGCTTTACCAGGACTGTTAATACTCCCAGTGCTTCAACAAACAGCATTAATCAGTTTAGTGTTGACATATTGACAAATGATTTTATGTGTGGAAAAGAGAAATACAATCAAAGACAACTAAATTAGATATTTCAGCTGTTCATGGCACAAAATGATGTTAATATAATTTAAAGTTTCCATGAGGATTAACAACCAACATGAGAAGGTATCCAGCAAAACCAATCTAGTTATAAGTTAGTGTTAGGTACTGGATGTAAGACAAGATGCTCCAATTAAGAAGCTCCAAATAAAACATCAATCTCGAATTTGAGGAATTAAAATCAAAATTTTGAAGTTTTCCTTATCGCCCTGCTTTGTTTTGCAAGGTCACATCCTCTGCTTGACAAAAAAATAAATTCTGTGTAGAAGTTTTATAAGCTATGGGGTCATCAACAAATGACTGCACCCTGAATTAACTCTAAACTATGGTTATATTATCTTAGAATAGATGACTGAAATGACAGATACTTTGTTTATAAAGCACAATGCATTCCAAGGTATATTTTTAAAATATAAAATAATTTTATATTCATAAGTACATATGTAAGATTATATATATATTTATAGAGTTAAATATTTGAACTCCAATAATTGCCTTTGAACATTCAATGAAACTGTTCAGTCAAAGTAACACTGTAATGCTATTGCCAGTATTCAGAAGTTTGGCATTTTCTATGTAGAATTTTAGTCAAAGATTGCTTAAAGCCACTGGAGAAACATATTCTCTTCCATTATTGACTTTTTTATACCAAAATATCTCTGAAGTTTATATTTAATAAAGTAATTTCAAAGAATAACTCATATTTTGATTTATAAATCATTCATTTACAAATTATATAATAATAATAATTACTGAAATACAGAAGGTATTTAATTACTGCTTTATGGAGAAATGAGTGATTCACAGGGTTCCTAGATAATTCCAAGAATGAAGTTTCTCTGATTACTTGAGAAGCTTGCTCATGGAAGTAATTTATATTCTCCCATGTGCACTACATAGAAGAGAATGCCACTCATTTGGATGGATGTGTTCGTCATCACATTATAAAAATACATTTTACTTTAAATCATGTTTATATACCCATCCACAGTTTAACATATATCAAGATTTTTTTTTCAGAATTTAAATTTATCCAAATTTATTTTAAATTATGTAAGGTGATTCAGAATTCTTCATTGCTTTATAAGCAATTCAAATACATGTAATAACACAAAGTTTGACTATCATGAATGAAATGTATGTGTACGTGTGTGTGTATGTGGTGTATGTATGTGTGCATGAATATGTGTAGGTGGCTGTGCTCATGTGTACACATGTGGAAGGAAGAGATGAACATTAGGTGTTTTCCTCTATCTCTTTCCACCTTAAAATTTTTGAGACAAAGTCTCTCACTAAAACTGTAGATCACCAATTGGATGTACTGTCTGGCCAGTAAGACTGGCACATCCTCCTGCCTCTCCCTCTCCAGTGATCTAGTGATGGCTTAATAGCTTAACAGGAATATACTGCCATAGCTGGCTTAAACTATTTTTTAATTGGCGTGTGGCATGTGTGTGTGTGTGTGTGTGTGTGTGTGTGTGTGTAGTGTATGTGTTCAGTTCCTCAGTTCCTCAGCCTTGATGCCTTTACTTGCTGAGCCATCACATGGTCCCTGTGCCTGGCTCTTGACATGAGTGTTTGATATTCAACATCATGTCCCCATGCTTGTACATCAAGCACTTTACCCACTAAGCCATCTCCACAGCTTGAAAAACAAATTAATACCAGTTCTTTTCATATAACACTTCACCTAACTACAGTCAGAATGGCTAAGATCAAGAGAAAAAAATGATAGCATATGCCAACATGAATGTGGGGGAAAGAGGAATCTTCATCCACTGTTGTACAACCACAATGGAAATAAATATGGAGAACTCTTATAAAATTAAAACTAAATCTACCATATGATCTGGTGTCACCACTCTTTTGCATATACTCAAGGGACAAATCCTATTACAGATACTTGCACAGCCATGCTATATATATATATATATTTCTTTTTTGGCTGCTTTTTTCACAATACTGAAGAAATGGAAATAACCTAAATGTCCCTCAACTGATGAATGGATTATGAAAATGTGGTATACATACATAATGGAGTTCTACCCCGTGATAAAGAAAAATGAAGTAATGAAATTTGCAGGTAAATGGATGGAACCAGAAACTATTATACTAAGTGAAGTAACACAGTCTCTGAAAACAAGCAGCGTATGTTCTCTTTCATTTATCGATCTTAACTGAAAATCCCTAAATACAAGTGCAACCTTCACACATCACCAAGGAAGCTTCTTTTTGTAACACAGAGAGAGTATTACAGAGTTCCACAGCTGGTCAAATGCAGAGAAGACGTGTTACTGAGATGCTTAACCCTAACAGACACAACTGCAATGCAACCCATACGCTTAGGATTTTCTCTTAACTCTCACCACAGAAAATTCCTTATGTACCAGATAGTGATTAATACAAAGACCCAAGATTAGGCAGTGTACAGAGAACAAGAGGCGAGGCAGCAGAGTACTAATCCCTGAAGAGAACATCTGTTTCAAACCTCTTCCCCCCAAGGTTCAGGGATCATTGCAGAAGAAGAGGCAGAAAGATTGTAAGAACAGGAGAAGGTAGATGACCACAAGGAAACAGAGTCTTCCAGACAGCTGGTCATTTACTCATTTGAACTCAAAGCAATGTTGACAGCATATCAAGTTCTATGCAAGCTCAAATCATATGAAATCCCACCATATACCAGCAGAAGTTTGTAGGAAATTCCAACCCAACCTAAGGAACTTTTGGCAGTTGATGACAGCTGGGAGAGGGAACGAGAGTATCCTACAGGGATGGGACTCTTGGTGGACCCAGTGGATGGACCCACACAAAGGGACATTTGGGGACAGAATTAGGACTGTATAGGACAGGGAGGGGAGGGCATCTAACTATCAACAAACTATATTGTATGAAAACCATAAACGTTCAAAAAATGTAAAAACTGAAAATTATGAGAAGTTTTTTACATATTTTTGTCTGCTCTTAATGACAGTTATCCTATTAGTAAATTGATATTGTAACTTTGTCAAGGGATAATCTTCAAGCATATTTTTATTTCTTGATGGTTAAGGAAAAAGCAGGAAATTCATTTAAAACAATGGATGAATTTTCATATGATACTAGAAAATTAGTTTGCTTACATTTTTCCAAATTTAAACAAATTATTTGGGTACCATGTACATCCAAACATTGAAAACCAGAAGACAGTAAATGATAATAAATATGGTTAATGTCCTAGAGTTCTGTAATCCTAGCCACACTATATATGTATAGTATAATGAAAAGATGACTTCTACGGACTTCAAATGGTAGGAGAAATTAAATCATGATGAATCTTCAGTTCTCCCAAATGTCCTTTGCTGGTGGGTGAAGTAAATAAATTATTCTCCTTTTGTCTTTCTATAACCTTCTCTTTCCTTATGTCCTTACAGCTTATTCTCCAAACGTTGAGAATTATGTATCTTCCTTTCATAATGTAAGGTCTGTGGCCAACTAATAAACTTAGTATTAAGTATGAAGTAGCTAATGAAATTCTAATGGTAAGAGGAATACTGTTCCCTTCTGACATATTACAGTTTGATATTCATATATTCTTTTCCAGTACAATAAATGTTTCTTTCTACTAAAGGCATAGAAAATCCAGAGTTTCTACTCATATGAACTTAATTCAGTAGTTACATTTAACATGGTGATTTTGCTTCATGGAAGATGCTAAGATAGCTATAAATTTTGTGCTTTTTTATTTTAATATTTTTATTGACTTTTTGTGTATTTCTTATAATAGATCTTAGTCAAATTTACATCCCCTCCCCCGTCTGTGCTCTCCATAGCCTCCTCCCATTGGATTTCATGCATTCTTTCATATATTTTAAGTGCTACCTAGTCATGTATTTGTACCCAGATGCCCCTTGGTGTGTTTTAAGAAGAAAAACCATCACCATTTCTATAGTTGAAGATTACAGAAGAAAAATGTACAAAGAACTGAGTTGCTGCAAGCCTACTAACAAATGAAACTGCAGTTGTAGCATGTGATGTCCTAATAAATTATTCCTAAATGCTGAGTAGGCTAAGTAAGTCAGAGGACTTAGAAACGTGTCTCCTATCTTTTGCTCTGTAAGGCAGAAACATATCAGAGAGGACAGAGAATAAAATTAACTAATACAATAAATTATTAAAGATCTCTTGGATGAAATATTACCCAAACCCTTGTCTTGAATTGGAGAGATTTTAAAAACTGTTAAGAAGGCCTTCTTAGACATCCTCTTACATTTATCATTATATCCTGTTCCTACTGTCTCTTAATTCACCCAAGCTTTCATCATTCTAGCTTGCACATTTGAAGATTAGATGAATTAATATATGTAAAGTGCTTAGTACACTGTCTGACGCATCATAACTCAAGCTGCTGAAGATTCGTCATGTGCATTACAGGAAACAAGAGATAAACAAAATAAAATATCTAAGCCTTTCAATTACCCAGAAACTAGCTGACAGACAGAAACAAAAATATATGCATTGTGTGGAAGATTACAGCCAGTGCAGTAATAAAAGCACAAATGAAAATAAGGGCAGGAAACATCCATTTTATTACTTATTCATTCATTCACTGACATCAATTTACTCACATTTTCCACTGCCTTTTCAAGTAAGCTAGATAAATTCTCCTTTTCACACTTATGTGAGGATTTGCAGCTTACAATGTGCTTTAACATCAACTGTGTATTTATTGTAACCATTGCAACACTTTCATTATGGAGAAAGTTGTAATATTTTTTATTTCAATTTAATTTTTTAATTTAATTTTTGTTTCAACTGGTACATAAACATGCAAATTTTGTACATTAATGGAGAAAATAACAGCACGTTTAATCTGTGTAATGTTTACACCATGTTAGAAAATCAATTTTCTGAAATAGAAATGCTGTCTCCATGGCAAAAACTTGCATAAAATCCTCTCTCCTAGCTTTTTGAAATGTATAGCATATTCTGACTTCTATAGTCACTGTTTTATGCCATGAAACTTCTTGGACCTACTAATTATAACAGTATTTATTCTCTCATATGTCTCTGATTCTTACTTTCACAAGATTTGGGTACCCATCCCTCTACTATTTACTTCTAGATGATTAACATTTTGTGAATCGAGACATGAATGGTGTAAGACACCACTTATTTTTGTGCGTGGTCTATTTCACTTAACACAATGGGTTTCAAATTCATTCACTTTGCTGCAAAGACAAGAATTCATCATTTCTATCTTGGAAGAGTGCTTCACTGTACTCATATGTATATGATTTTTTCTTTATCCATTGATCAAAACAGGAAGATATGCCTAATTCCTGGCTATTTAAAATTATGAAGAGTGAGACTGGTGGTACATAAAGCAGCTGGGTTTTAAATTTCTGGAGGACTTTCTTGTTTTCCTTAATGGCTCTATTAATTAATTAATTCTCCAACTAACGGAACACATGTGCTTCCTTTCATCCACCTTCTTATCAGCCCTTGTTATGATTTGTCATTTTCATGAGTCATTCTGCCTAGGTATTGCATTATGATGTTGATTTTAATTTCTGTAAGGATTGATTTTGAAGACATTTACATCTATCTACCTGTGGGCCATTTATGTTAATATACTCATTTACTAATTTTTAATTTTTTGTTGTTGTTTGGATGTTCACTTTTTCAAGTTTCTTATACATTCTGGATGTTACCCTAACATACTTGTTATATGTATAGTTTATACACATATTCTCTGATTCTGTAGTTGCTATTTCATTAATTTTTGTTTCATTTTATAGAAAGGAAAATTGGGTTTGTTCAAGTGTCAGGAGTTCTGATGTCAAAGCTACAATGAAGAAACTTTTTCCTTGGTAATTGTCACTGTTCCATCTAACTGGTCAATAGCACAAGTTGAATTTGAAATGATGGTTTATAAGATGTACATCTGGATAGTATGTCCATACAGCAATACAGTTCCAGTGATAAATGAAATATGTCATAAAATCTATTAAAGGATCTATTGCATTGAAAGTTTTAGAAGAAAATAGATTGGGATTAGTCTTTAAGTGTTTTAAGGCCTATCTTCATTGCATATGATTCTATTTTGGCTTTAAATAACAAAACTCATGACAATTGGTAGCTGCGAAGATGCTATCACCAAAGGATTGGAAATACATCATTAATTTATTCAAGAAGCCACCCTTTTTCATTATACTGAGCGTATATTTCAATAACATATTTTTATATTAAACAGTGTATAATCATATCAAATAAGTCCTTTCTATGAATTTATTTTTATTATAATGCCAAAAATTACGATGTTAATTTGAAAGAATTTCTATGTTACTTATGTTGTTGTAAGGTCCAACATACATGTGATGGAGTGATGTATGGGTCATGTCGTATGTACTTTTTAAAGTAGTTAACTTCAAATTAAAGGTCAAGATTGATGGATATATGTAATAATTTTCTTGAATTGAATTTTCTTCCCATTTATGATATTTCAAAATTCATGTAAATCAGTTGCAAATAAAGATAGGGAGAAAATAAATATTGTTTATAAAACTGTTGAAGTACATCTCTGAACTTACATGAACACATAAAATTTTTATACAGAGATGAGTCTTGTTTTGGTACATTAAAATGCAATTCAAGATGCAGGAAAAAGGCACAGCAGTTAAAGAACATTTGTTGCTCTTGTAGAGGACCATGGTTCAGATCCCAGAACACACACGGTGACTCAGAATTCACAAATGCCTGTAACTCCAACTCCAGAGGATCTGAAAAACTTTCTGGCCTCTGCAGGCACCAGAAATGGCATAGTGCACATACTGCATATGCAGTCAAAGCACTAATAAATATGGTAAAAATAAATACATCCCTAAAAATCTTCCAGTATCAACAGACTAAAAGTGATGCAGAGATATTTTATCCATGGTTGCTTTTAAGAGTTCCTTAGTAGAACTGTTTATTTACCGTTCTTTTCAAGGCAGAGCAAGAGTTTCCTTTGGAATGGGATATACTCTTCCACTCCATTGGTTTTGTCCTTAAACAAGAGATTCGTTGTAACCTATGGAATAAAATCAGCTGTTTCAGTATAAGACCTCAAATTGCAGACTGTGAGATGCATTAATTGCTGATCACCAACATGACCTCATTCTCACAAAAATAATTTCTGAAGAGAAGAATAATGCTGAAGGCATTTTTCTAATTATGTAGCTGATGAGACTTCAAATCAGTAAGGGCTAGAAGTAGCATGTTTATATATAATTGTCCTGACTTCTGGTAATTTTAGTTAAGCTTCTCTCAGAATTTTTGTGCAAGTAGTTGAGTATCATGAAGAAAATATAGCTGAGAGTAGAAGCTTACACTTGGTAATCCTGCACTTTTGGAAGCACAGGCAGGAGGATTACAGGTTCAAGATCATAGCTGGCTACATAGTAACTTTAGAGCTAACCTAGGCTGCCTAAGATCCTATCTCAAAGAAAAAAAGAAAGAAAGAAAGAAAGAAAGAAAGAAAGAAAGAAAGAAAGAAAGAAAGAAAGAAAGAAAGAAAGAAAGAAAGAAAGAAAGAAAGAAAGAAAGAAAGAAAGAAAGAAAGAAAGAAAGAAAGAAAGAAAGAAAGAAAGAAAGAAAGAAAGAAAGAAAGAAGATTTGTCAATAAAGATAGTTTAAGGAGTCAAAAGAAGGAAGAAAAGAAGGAAGGAAAAATATGTAAGAGTGGAGAAAATCTGTTAATGAAATACAAGTAGGTCAGAGTAAGTGCTCTTTTCACACACATTTGCGTATAAACAATACTATTTAACTTAAGTCTCATTTAGGAAAACCATAAGGTCAATAAGATTAGAAACTATGCTGAATTTCTGCCTTTTGATGTCAATGTATATTCCCAGACATTTGTCAGATGTGTACCTCTCTTCTCTATCTACATCGTGCTGTAGTTTTCTGTTGTAATTCTAGAATCACAGACTCATTGTTTTGACTTCTGGTCATGAATTTGTGGTTGTGTCAGATTGATATCAAGGTAACTTAATTTTACCCGAAGCTGTCCAGTGTTGGGCACACATCATATATTGCATTCCATTCTTTTGGATTGAAAAAGAAGAGAAATTATTTGATGATTTTCATTTATAAACCAATTTTTTGTGTATAGGATTTTCTTCATGCTGTATTTCATTTTTAAAATTGTCTAAAATTTATTTGCAAGGAATTATTATTTTTCAACAGTTTCTCCAGGTATTCGTCATTACTAAGAAATGCAAACAGGGTTCCTGCTCAAAAATCCTGCTAAGGGAAACAAAACTTGTGCTGCTACTGAAATTGTTATGAGCTACCTGAAACACTTGCCTAAAAGCAGCTGCATGGAAATTATTTCATAAAAAATTTCTCTTGATGATAAGGCAAATGTGACTAGAAAAAAATGTGATTTTATCATTGTAGTATAATCACTTATTCATCTAAGAAAAAAATAATTTTACAAAGAAAAGGTAGCTCACAAATGTGAGATATTTAGTAACTTTACACATTGTAAACTTCAAAAATTCATGCCTGTGTTTCATATCAGTGTAGGAACAGAGAAAAAAAGACAATCAAAAATTATGTTTGGCAGGGCATGGTGGCACACACCAACTACCAACCTTCTATTCTGGAGGCTGAGGCAGAAATATTATGAACATCAGGCCAGGCTAGGCTATATTTGCAAGAAAAGGTAAAAAACAATAAATTTGACTCACTAATGGAAAAATTAGGTTCTGAATTTTTCCATGTAAATTTCTTCAATAAGATTTTTTTTAAGTCTCTCTATTGGGGCTGTAGAGATGGCCAGCGGGTAAGAGCACTGAGTGTTCTTGCCAAAGACCCTGGTTCGATTCCTAGCACCCACATGGTAGCTAATAACCCTCTGTAACTCCAGTTCCAGAGGATCTGTTGCCCTTTTTTCCTCCTCAGGCACTGCATGAAACAGGAGCACTTACACATGCAAGCATAACACACACATAAAATAAAAATTAAATACTAAGTCTCTGTCATAGTCTAGTAATATTTTTAAACGTCTTCACATTATCATAAGAACAGCTTTGTAAATAAGATCGATTTAGGTTTCAATACTGGCTGTGACCGTGGAATATTGGGAAAGTAACAATGCTCTGATCTAGAATGAATGGTTTTAACTCTAATTTCAAATCCATATGCAGAAATCTAATAATCAGTGTGATAGTATTTGGAAGTAAAACATTGGTACACGTTTAGAAAATGAGGACTGGACTTCATAAACAGGGATTAAAAACTTTAAATTGAGATGCCAGTGTACTCCCTCATCCCTTCACATACCCAAGGACACAACCAGGGGAAAACCCTCAATGAACCATGAGCAGATACTGATTACTAGTGCTTTATTCTCTAGGAGTTTCCAGACTCCGTATCTATAAGCAACAAATTTCTGTTTTTCCTGTAAAAGCACAACGAGAATAAAATATTAACTTTCATATCTGTAAAACATGGATAATATCCCATAGATTTCCTTTCAGTCTGAATGAAGTAATACATTTGTATATGTAAGGTATGTATTTCAAGTAACAAATGGTAATATATTCATTTATTGTTAGCAATAATATATTCTTAATTTTCAAATATTAATCAGCAGATAATTGTATCAGTAGCACTGAACATCATCATTACCCTTGAGAAACAGGCAGCCTAGTTGGTCAGATGCAATAGAATTAAAAAAGAATCAACATCCAAACAGGGCCAAAATTTAAATGATTTGTATTTTTTGACTGAAGTAGGAGAAAACTTGAATAATAAAATTAATATATTGGAGTAAAATGACTTCATCTTCTTGGAATAAGGCTGATGACCAAATTGAGAGATATAAACCATTACTAAATTCCTGACATCAATACAATGTTTCCATTTAACAGCATAAAAGTGTGTCAAAGGAAAATAAAAATGGCATTGTCTAAAGCATAAATTATGAATATATGCTTTCATTATAGATTATCTATTGTATCTCTGCACTTATCTTAGTTTTCTGAGATGTTAAAAATAAGAAAATAGGTCTGGAGAGATGGCTCAGGGGTTAAGAGTACTGGCTGCTCTTGCAGAGGACACAAGTTCAGATCCCAGCACCCACAAGGAGGCCAATAACCATGCATAACTCCAGCTCTAGGGGAACCAACGTCCTCTTCTAACCTCTGCAAGCATTGCACGACACGGATGTACCTACCCACATGCAGGCAATACAGTCATATACATAAAATAAAATTAATAAATAGAAATTTAAAAACAAGAAAATAAAGACAACTGTCCATTTGAATTAATAGAACATTAACTATTCATGAGCAATGTTGAGGGGAGTGGTATATATAACACACACTACCAATGATGCGAGTGCTTTCTGATTAGGACTTACACATGTCAGTGACTTTGCCTCCATGCACTGAATTTCAATATAAGTTGGAATATCAAAATTCTCTAAACTATGACATGATTGATGATAGTACCTAATCAAACACTGAAACCTCATTTGAAATGTTACCTATATACTGCACATCTGAGACCAGCCTTCTATCCTGGCTGTCCCTACCCCCAACTTGCCTGAGATTCTGATGACCAGCCCTCTTGTGATCCTGGCCACTTTGCCTTGTCTCCCTCACAATCTGAGCAAACTCAGTCTCCTCACCCCACATCCTGTTCTCCTTCTAGCCTTGGGCACAGGCCTGCTTTTGTTCTTAGCACCTCAGATCTCCTGGAAGAAGAGGCAGACAGAGATCCAGTCCACTTTAGCCTCCATAGCAAGTTCTAGTCCAGCAGGGGCTACAGGAAAACCCTGTCTCAAAAACAGAAAAAAAAATAAGAAATGTACTTTATATGCTTTGGTGACTTAATACATTCAGAAGGTTCACATAGAACAGATTTTCTGAGATAGGTCCTGCGAAGAATCACAGCTGCAGGGAATCTTGTAAATGCCTAGAAAATGCATAGCTGTAGATAAGCACTAAGGAAAGATGGATAAGGTGATCCCAAAGCATCTAAAGGAAAAATGCTTCAGGGAGAATGTGAGAAAATCTCATGTGTATCAAGTGGTATAAAGAAGGAACTGAAATTTAGTTAATGGATTCAACATAAAGTAAGTCACTATTAACTTCAATATATAATCAATAGTTATGGTAGAAAGAATTGGCCTTGAGTATTTCTATGTCCGTCAATACGGAAGAACTAAGATGTAAAAAGCAGCCACCACAAAACACAAATTAATACTTGGAAAAAAGGAATAATAACTTTAAAATATGTAGTTGAAATCCCAAGACATATTTACAACTTATGTAATTAAAATTAGAGTTGAAAATATAATATGCAGTTTCTACACACCTTTTATGAGCTTGTTTCTAATACTGACATCTCAAAATAACCATAGTAACCATAGTAAAATTATGGAAATTGTGGTGGTTAGTTTTAATTGTCAACTTAAAAGAATCTAAATCTCCTAGAAAAGAGTATCAATGAGAGATTGCCTAAATTCAGTTGTCCTTGTGGGCATGTCTATGAGGGATGGCCTTGACTAAACTAATTGATGTAGGAAGACCTAGCCCACTGTGGGCAATACTATTTCCTAGGCTTGGGTCCTGTACTGTGTAAGTATAGAAAAAGTAAGCCGAGCAGTAAGCATGCATGTATTATGTCTCACTGCTCTTGAATGTGGATAATTCTTGCCTTGGCTCCCCTGCAATGATGGAATGCAACCTGTAATTGTAAGCTATAGTAAATTGTTTCTCCCCTACGTTGCTTTTGTTAGTGTATTTTACCACAGCAAAAGAAATAAAAGTAGAACATAACTTAGAAATCAAAATTTGTCCCATATGTTTCATTGGATTAACTTCAGATTGGATAAATTTTTTCAATGAATGTGCAAGGACCCAATCCATGACCGCACACTATATTTGTCACATATATTTAGAATCTTCAAATACAAAATTTTTCCCACATCCATTCTTATTTTTCAGGACTTTGACAATTTTGTTATAAATTGTTATACCTTAGGTATAACACAAA
>NW_008339916.1:654632-658210 GCF_000622305.1 Nannospalax galili
TATATATACAGACTTCTGATAAAAACATGGGGCTTTGGTGGGAAAAGTGTTTCTGCCTTTCTTGGACCCTTGATGGAGAGAACTGTGACATGGCCAGATCAGCTACTTTCTTAGAGAGGCCACAAAGCTCATGGAAAGACTAGCTGTAACATCAGGAAAAGGGATAGATGTCTTCTGAAGGCCCTTGGTACTGGCCCAAAGGGCTGCTTTCTTGTATATAATTTATGTACTGAGAGATTGCTCCTTAATAGAGAACAATGATTCTCAATGGGCAGGCTTACTGAAGAGGAGTTCTCAAGACTCTCCAAAGAGGTTGTTCCCAAAATGCACAAGTCCTAATCTCCCCCCCTCCACACACGCTTGAGAACTAGTGCACATACAGATAAAAATCCTTTATGGGAGTGTGCTGTCCATGTGAACACTGGCAGAGACAGAACAGAAGCTGAAAACCCCTCAATTAAGTACAATGCCAGTCAAAAAGGAGTACATTTTTCAGAAAATTTGTTACACAATAATTTTTAAAAATGGATATAAATTTGGGGCTATAACTCAGTTGGTACAATGCTTGCCTGGCAGGTGCAAGGTCCTGAGTTCAATCCCCAGTAGTAAAAAAAGAAAATAGCTATAAACAATTCTCCCTTTGGCTAAACTCCATGAGTAGTAGGTGCCAAGCCATATTACCCAAGGACAGTAAATTCAACACATATATTTGCAATAGCCATATTGGATTAAAGAAAAATAATTCTACTCTCCTAGACAGTTTCCAGAAAGATCTACCTGTGCCTCTGAGGTACCTGCTAGCGGGTCCCAGCACAGGCTAGTCACTGAATTGTTTGTTAGCAGACTGGCTTTTCTGAATTTCCTTCTCCTTGATACTGTACAGGGGGTCCACCAACTTGTTACGTACAAATATTAAAGCTTTAAAAGTAGTTGACAGTCTTCACTTCCAGCTCCAAGGTGGCATCCTCATCACACAAAATCACAGTTCAGGGATGCTGCAGGAAGGCAGATACGGTCCACATACGGTTCACTCCCTTGTCAATGGCCTTGTACATAGCAAAGGCCTTGTGAGCACCCATGATGAGGATCATAACCTCTCTGGCATCCATGACAGTACCCACATCAACAGTCAGGGTCATGCTGGGCACCTTTGTGAGATCACCATCACAGAACCTAGCATTGGCCAGGATGGTGTCCATGGCCCATGTCTTCACACGGGTCCTGGACACCAGATGAGTCTAGCTCACTGAAGGCAATGTGTCCATCAGGCCCAATGCCTCCAACAAAGAGCTCAATCCCACCTGCAGCCTGGATCTTCTCAAAGGCATCTCATTCGGCCTGCAGATCAGCTGTGCTTCCACCCAGAATGTTCATGTTTTCTGGGTGGATGTCAATGTGATTGAAGAAATTATTCCACAAGAAGCCTGTGGTAACTTTCTGGGTGCTCTCGAGGAAAGCCTACATATTCGTCCATGTTGAAGGTTTTCACATATTTAAAGGACAGGTACCCAGTCTTATAGTACTCAGTCAGCTTCTGGTAGCAGCCAAGCGGGGTGCTCCCTGTGGGGAGCCCCAAGGTGAAGTCCTTGTCTGGCCCTGGGTTAAGCTAAATGATGCGATTCCTGATGTACTTGGCTGCCCACTCACTGGCTCGAGAATAGTTTTCCACAACGATGAGCCTCTTCTTCCCCTGTTGGCAGAAGTGGGGCGTCCGGCTGCCCCTCGGTGTATGTTGGAAGGCCAAGGCAGGGGCAGCCCCCAGGGTCCAGCGATCTGCCGGTCGGGACTGTGAACGTATCGCCCCTCTAGCCTGCTCCAAGAGGGCCTGAGAGCGGTTTGGGGTGGCAGAGGACTGGGCAGTGCCCTCAATCCCCCCCCTTCCCCGCTCATCCCTCTCTTTTAATTCTTAGTATACACCAATGCTAGCATAGATTGGTCCAACTTTACTGAAGTATAATTGACAACTAAAATAATAAAATAGAAAGTATACAGCTCAGTGTTTTGGTAGACATATTTTGTGAGATGTTTACTATAATCAAAGTAAAGAAAAAAAGGAAACAATGTATCTTATCACACCTCATGGGTAATCCTTTGTATTTCCTTCTCTTTCCCTCCCTCCCTCCCTCCCTTCCTTTCTTTCTTGCATCATCATTCCTAACTGAAACTTTCTACCCTTTAGCCAATTACTTCCTGATCATTTTCTTAAAAATAGTCTATACTCATGTAGTCTATTGTATGTTGACTTAGTAGTGTTTCCCACAAACTTATGCACAGATCAACTTAATCTAAACAATTCCTCATTGGGACTTGTTTTCCAGGTAAGTCTAGATTGTGCCAAATTGAGAGTTAAAACTACCTACTATATATGCAATATATAAATGTTTAAAATATTTGTAACAGCTCATATTTATTGCTATAACCATTTTATTATTTCTCAAGAGAATGTAATGAAGTTATATGGTCACTAAACTTATAATTTTTATAATAATTTGTATTCAAATTTCAAATGTATTAATTGTGTATATCTATTTCATAATTATTTACTTACTGTATATCTTTATGCTAAGGTTTTAACATAGTTTACTGGTGAATTATGATTGGGATGCAACAGCTTTTTTTATAATTTATGATCAAATTATGAAAATATTCATGATGAGAATTAAAGTGATGCTGATTTGTGGCATTTGATACTAAAACCAATTCTAAATTTTAGCAAAAGGGAAAATTTTAATACCTATTTATACCTGTTGTTTGCTTCTGAGGCTAATTCCAGAACTTACCATTCTTTTTTTCCCTTATGTGGAGAACATTTCTCCTCATGCTGGCTCTGTTGCTTGGGTTTAAAGAAGTAATGAAACTAAAAATGTAAAAGGGTCCTCACTGCCATTTTCAATATGTATTTTCTTATACATGGTAATTAGCCAGATGTGATAATCTTGCTTCCTTAAAATTTATCAAGGTATTTTTACTCATGGGTGGTTGTTTGAGCAGTTTCTCTAGAGCAGCAAAGTGCCAGAGAGTCACATGTTTTCAACTTAATGATATTCCCTTTTACATTGTATTTATCAGTTTTCTACCTAAAGTTCTATTTTGCTGTTTGTCAAATGACAAATTCATAGATATGAAAATGTTTTTAAAGGATTCTGTTACATTGTGATAGATGATCTTAGATATGTTGGTTCAAAGTAGTCAAAGATAAAAGACACAGTACCATCTTTTTTTAAAAACTCTATAGGTACTATCCGAAGCAGAACTTGTTGTGGGGGGTATGACGGTTTTTATTATTTTCTATTCTCTTATATTTTCTTATTTTATTTTATTTCTTATTTTCTTTTTGATATAAGTTCCCTCTGTAGCCTCAGCGTGCCTGGAACTTGCTATGTAGACTAGGCTAGCTCTGAACTCACAGAGCTCTACCTGCCTCTGACTCCTGAGAACTGGGATCATGCTCTGCAAGGAATTTTTTTTTTTTAAATAAGTTTGCGATAATGACTGAACTTCATTTTAAAATCTTTATATATATATACATATATATGTGTATATATTATGTTTAAAAAAGCTTCTAAAGTATTATGTTT
>NW_008339916.1:658874-662392 GCF_000622305.1 Nannospalax galili
CCATATGACTTTTTTTTTTCAAAAAGTCTTTAAGTATTGCTTATGCCTTCCCATATGCCCTCCTCTTGTTTAGTGTATCTTCATATTGTCTTAAAATCAGTTAATCTGAATCCTCCAACTCTTTTCTTTTTCTGTATTATTTGACTTTCTAAATTTTTTAGTTTTAGATTGAACATATGGATGTATAAACAAAGCTTTACTGAGATTTTTATTTGTTTTGTTGAATCAAACAATCAGTTTGCTGACAGTTGACATACTGAAAATATAATAGTTCCTGTTTCATCCCATTTACACAGTGTAATTATTCTCTATGTTTTAGATTTTTTTCTCCACATAATTCAATACAAACTTCTAAAATTATACTTTTTTAGTTTCTTACATTTTCTTGGTACTAAAGGGAGGCTTACTTTTAAAATTTTAGTTATTAATTATTCTTTTTATGTATGTAGGATACAACTAATATTTATATCAATTTTCTATCCTGTAACCTTGTTTTTCCCCATTACTCATGATAGTAACTACAGGGTTTTTACAAAAATGTTTATGTTATGTCTTCTACATCTTTGAACACTTTGAAAAAATATATTTAAGATCGTCTATCACAATGTAACAGAATCCTTTAAAATCATTTTCATGTCTATGAAATTGTCATTTGACAAATAGCAAAATAGAATTTGAGGTAGAAAACTGATAAATATAATGTAAAAGGGAATGTCACTAAGTTTAAAAAATATGACTCTTTAGCACTTTGCTCCTCTAGAGAAACCAGTCAAACAACCACCCATAAGTGAAAATACTTTTATAATAACTAAGGAAGCAATAGTATAGCATCTGGTTATTTACCGTATATAAGAAAATGCATATTGAAACTGATAGTGAGGACCCTTTTACATTTTTTGGTTTCATTACTTCCTCAAACCCACACAACAGAGCCAGCATGAGGAGAAATGTTCTCCACATAATGAAAGAAAAGATAAATTCTGGAATTAGCCTCAGATGCAAACAATAGATTTCCATTAGCAAGCCTCAATTCCATTCAGGAACCTATAGTTTGACACTTCAGGCCGGTTACTGTTGACTGAGCACTCAGGACCTCTGCAACAGTAGGCTTTAAACACACTGAAATACAAGGACAAACCTCAAAGCCCTAGTTAACTAGATGAACCCAGCCTCCATTTCAGCACTAGATGCATGCCTACCTGCCATGAACAATACTGATTGTCAATGTACCACACCTCGTAAGAGAGAACATTAATTGATGAATTTCCTCCATCAGATTTGCCTGTGGACATGTCTATGCATCATTTTCTTGTTAATTGCTATAGGAAGACCCAGTCTACTGCGGGTAGTACCATCTCTGGGCAGTTGGGATTGGCTGCACAAGAAATGTAGCTGAGCAAGGTAGAGGAAGTAAGGCAGTAAGCATCATTCCTCCAGGGTCTTTGTTTCAGTTTCTGCTTCTAGTTCCTTCCATGAGTTCATTTCTTGACATTTTGCCTTTGTTTCCCTTGACCATGAACTCTAAAATATCAAATGATCTAACTAATCCCTTTCCTTCCCCAAGGATTATTTTTTTGTGCATGGCATTATCACAACAACAAAAAAACAAACTAGAACATAACCTATCACAAAGCCAGGTCCTGAACATTTAGTCTACAGTTTTGTTACCCCACCAAATTGGCAGCGCTGGCTTCAAACACCAAGTAAGTTAATCTAAGAACACTGGACCCAATGATGCCCATTGTCATGGCGTACCCAGAGTTCAAACTTGTCCCTGTTTCTCTGACTGCTGAAGAGATTATCATGAAGTCAAGCTCCAAGACATGTACATGTGACCCAGAGCATAACCAGTGGCCCAGGATTTTGGGAAGACTTCATAGACCTTGTCCCTATTCTAGTATCTGCAGTAGCTAGCCTCTGGGCTAGCAAGAACAGATAGGCTGTAGACCAATCATGCTTTTATATATTTTTGGTGATAGGTGTTATAGCTTTTGACTACCAAGATGGTTCAGCATGTAGGATCTCTCACCACAATGCCTGATGACATGGATTTGATGCTATGATCTCATATTGCAGAAGAAAACCTCTCTTGCAAATTGTCCTTGGTCTTCCACACATACACCATGATATGTATGCAACAACACACCTCTTCTTAGAGTATACACAATAAATAATTGAAAAAATATCCTAAAGCAAATAAAGCTCTCTTGAACATTCAAATACAGGATTATTGTTAACGCAAATTTTTATTCCTTTGAAATAAATGCCCGGTTAAAAAAATGTGACTCGTATAATATTGTTTTACACAGCATACTACGTTAAGAAAGGACTAACTTGTTTTTAAAAAGATGTATATGATTTTATATTCTCACCAGCAAATGATAGCAGATTTACTTTGACTTTATTCTTTCCATATCTTTATATTCTTATTTTTAAATCTTAACCATTGTGGTAGATGTTAAAGAGATATCTGGGAACTCAATTTGTGTTTGCCTAAAGTCAAATTATGTTTGCTATGTTTTTATGTACCTATCATCTCTCTACTCAGTTTTTCCAAGTGTCTGGATTATTTTCTAATTGGAGTACCTGTCTGGTTTTATTTCTGAATATGGACAGTCTCATTAGATTTATCTTTTATCTCTAGATTACGCACATATATGTATCTGTAGTTTTGCACATGTAAAATGATTTCATGTGTAGTCACTCAGAAAAATTAGTGCTAACTTAGTCCCCAAAGTACATATTTATGAGTTTCTAGAATAGTTTTCAATAAGCAAGTCAATATATAAATATATAAGCAATAATATGTTATAATTATATATATTTTCATGCAAAATACTCTTTGTCTTGTTCTTTAAATATGATATTATCAGTAATAAATAATTGCATTAAGCCAATACAGAAGAAGTAATTATCGATTTATAGACTACAGATGGTTTCTTGGTGAGACATACCATAAAATATCAGAAATTCTGTCACTAGTGGCATTAGTAGTCAGCTGAATCTATGCAAGGCAATTTAATTAGTATTTAATTTTGAAACATTTAGAAACAGAAAAGATGACTTTTGCATTAAATGATGACATTTTCTATTTTGAAAGCAAGCTCATTCAGAAACATCATACAAAATACTGATGATATTACTGTAATTGCAAGTTGGAGCAAACATCAATATTATATAGAAATGCTGTGTCAAAATGTTAGGATATGAAATTATAAAAAGAATCAATAGCATTCTAGTATTGATCTACATAAAGCAAATTATGCATCATTTGGGGTATCTGTGTAATTAAAAATAGCCTGAAGTCTGCAGAAATATATATTGATGTCTACATTCCATATTACAAACTGGAAATCTGTCTTCCAGTACAGTCATGGTAGATTTTCAGAACTGGACCATAGCACAAGTTTGTGTACAGACCTATTTCACAAATATTTGAAAAATATTCCCCAAAATATTATATATTTCATGGCCTTTGAAATGAATTTCCCATTTGCATTGTGGATATATATATATAT
>NW_008339916.1:662633-671283 GCF_000622305.1 Nannospalax galili
ATATTTAATTACTGTAAATCCTAGTTATCCTATTATGCAACAGAATACTATATCAATCCCACTTCTGTAACAATCCAATATCCTCCCTTTCCTTAACTCTCACATTTCCCAAGCTGTTGCAATTACTGCTTCATGTTGTTCATCTATTTCTTTTTAGCATCCCACATGTATATGAGAACATGTGGTATTTGTCTTTCTCTGTGGGGCTTGCTTTTTAATGTTGTTTATAGCTTCTTTTTTCAACAGAAGTTTTAATGTAGTCAGATTTATATATTGCTATCTTTATGGCGTGTAGCTTGCAACATATGCTTCTATTACATCTTATACCACAGTAAATGGTAAATCCATCTGTGCGGTTTCTCCTTCATTGTTTAATCATCTCTTTTTCTAATACCTTGCCTCTAATCAGTGAGAAATCTCTCTTGGTTTAATTTTAAAAATGATTCACAATTCATCTAAATAAGTCTCCATATTGCTTACCATTGTATTCCAGACCACTGTCATCTCTAGGATGGGTTGCTTGAAGAAATTCAGACCAAACATAGTGCTTGTTTCTTCTTGCTGGTTGCGTTCTATGTTCTGTATAGAAGCTACTGTGACTGTGATTCTGTAAACAGTTATACTATATCATATCACCCGTCTGCTAAAATTCAAATGTGTTCTTTCCATTCAGAGTAAATTCAAAAATTCTTAAAATCCTGTGCAAGTTCCTACAAACCCCCTTATACCCCCTACTCCACAACCAGTCTTCTCTGCCTTTTTTTATCTCTTAGACCTTTATCTCCAACGCCACTCCCCCTGTTTATTTTGTTGCCACAGTATAGACATCCTTTCAATTTCTCAGACACATTAAGTATATTCTATCTTATGACCATTAAAAAATATTCCATAGATCTCATTCTTTCAACTATTGCTTGTTGTCGTTTTATCTATGACATGTTTCCCTGCAATATTTAATAGTAATAACGACCTCTTTCCAATTCATGGAATTTCTGCTCATCCTTCAATTTAACAATATTTCTTAGTATAATGCATTTTATCTTTCTTTACTTTTTCATGGCTTTCTCTCCAGTAGAATGGAAACTCCATTATCCTACTGAATATGTTTTGCCTGCTTGCTCACTACTGCATCAACGGCACCTAGAAAACTGCTTAACACACAAACAGATGTTCACCAAATATTAAGCAGTTTCCTGTAACTGAAAATATTTTGTATTGTAAATTTCTTCTGTTTTTTTAGATATTATTATTTTTTTTTATGTGTGTGAGTGTATTGCTTGCATGTATGTAAGTGCACCCATGTTGTACAATACCCACAGAGGTCAGCAAAGGACGACAGATACCCTGTAACTAGAGTTGTGGACTCCTGTTAGCCACTATGTGCGTGCTAGGAACCAAACTCAGGTCCTATGAAACAGCATCCAGTGCTCTTAACCACTCAGCCATCTCTCCAGCCCATCTTTTGTTTTCAGAAAGTCTCATGTGAGTTATTTCATGATCTAGAATTTACTTGGAAATTACTTGCATTTAGATAACTGTAAGTTATATAGATATACAACAGCAAAACATTTTCAGTATTCCAAAATCAGGTACATCCAACTTAATATACATATGAAAATTATATATGACTGAAGATTTTTTTTTGGACTTTTTGAGACAGGGTCTCTCTGTAGCCCCAGCTGGCCTAGAACTCACTATGTAGACCAGGCTGGCCTTGAACTCCAGAGACCCGCCTGCCTCTGCCTCCCGAGTGCAGGGATTAAAGGTGTGTGCCACCATGCCTGGCAACTGAAGATATTTTTAAATGAACACATACATAGAACCAACTTGATCTCTAGTCAACCTATTACAAACTTAGTAGATGCTTACCAATGCTTTCTCTTAGTTATTAATGATCATTCTTCTGTTCTTCCTCGAGTGAATATAGAATAATAAATGTTAAGTAATAGAAATTATTTGTTATTTTAGAAATTAATATTCATATAGTTTAGTATGTGCTCTTTTGTGTCTGGCTTCTTTTTCTTGTTATATGAAACCACATTTTTCTATGCAACAGCAGGTTTTCTATTTTTATGTTGCACTCCATTATATTACTATACTACATTTAGATAGATTTACTGAACTGTGTTCTAAGTATTCCCCAATATTTTATATTTTCACTTCAATTAAACACATTTTGGGCCTATATAGTGATTGTACATTGCATCTTTTTGTTACTAATGTTGCCAAGTACCTTTTCATATATTGAATGAATGTTTGCATATTCTTTTATTTTTTGAACAAGTTTTTCCATGATGGGTTTATTAGGCAGGGTTCTCTAAAGAAACAGAACTGACAAAATTTGTGTGTGCATGCACACACATACACACACATATGCACACACACATATACACTGGGATTTATTAGATTGTTTTACAGGATATTATTCAAGTAGTCCAACAATGGTTGTCTCACACTGGAGAGGCTGAGAATTCGGTAGGTGCTCAGATCACAAGGCTGGATGTCCCAGGATCCCAATCCGGCACCGAAGGCCTGAAGAATTTTTGAAGACCTGTTGGTCAGTATATTTTAGAACCCAAAGAAGTTGGTTGTAATAATAGCCAACGAATGTCACAGCAACAAAATAAACTTGCTAATGAGAGTGAAGCCAAGCAGGCAAAAAGAAAAAGCTCTCTTCCTCCATGTTCTTTTACATTTGGCTTCCACTAGAAGGTGCTGCCCACATTTAAGGTGGATCTTTCAGCTTCAGATAATCTGATCAAGAAAATCCCTTGCATTTCAGTTTATTCTTGATCCAGTGAAGTTGACATTCAAGATCAACCATCACAATGGAATGTGTGGTTTTTGAATAAATTCATTGTTGGTGTTGAGACAGGGTCTCATGATGTCCCTCAAGCTGTTCTGAAACTTGGGATTTTCTCTCCCTAAAGTTGTAATAACTGGCATGAGCCTCTACACCTTGCTGAAATTTTTTATTTATTCTGGGAAAATGCTATTTGAGGAGTGTATCCAGTGAGGACATTTTTTCCTATTTTATTGCTGGCTCATCTTATTCTTAATGCCATTTGAAAAACAGTTGTTAATTTTAATATAGTTTATTAATTTTTAACTTACGGTTAATTTTCATGACCTCTTTATAAAATATTTACTTTCTCAGAGGTTAAAAATCTGGCTCTGCTACATGCTGATGACGGGTTTTTTTGGCTATGCTGTGCTTTGATATGAGCTGGTAGGTCCTACATTTGCAAAATGTGATGAAAAATCTGTTACAAATTTAAGTATTCAAGTCTAAAGTTCTAAAAATACCTTTTAATAACAGGGGTATAAGATTGATGCTCTGTTTAAAGTGATTCTAAACAGTGCTTCTTTGCCTAGCCCTTTTTTTGTGTCATTCTCAGTTTGTGTTATTGATCATAATTCCAGCATCAGCAATGAAATTAGGTTCAGGAGAATGGCTTTTACTTCATAACTATTAGTTAGATGATTAACAGGATTATGTTCTTTTTCTTTAGCATGTTCAGAACAAAAAATAGATAAGCTGATCAACACATACATACATCAGGTTTTTGATTCTGTGGAATAGTTACCATGTGGCATGCTTAGGCCACATTCTTTACTAAATAAGATGCTAAAATGTTTCTTCAGCTGCCTCTTCTGCCTCTTCTTATGTTTCTCCATGTCAGAAAAACAAAGGTTCTCTTACTTAGAGCTTTATAGAAAAACATTCATTGTTCCTATGGCATAGACGAAGAGTTACTTCAGTTTTGACTTACATCAGGTCCTTAATTCACAATAAAAACAAAACTGAAATAAAAGGCAAACACTAGAACATTGTGTGAGAAGGGTTCCTAATTGTCATAATAATGTTTTGACAATCTGTGAAGAAAGCTATAAATACGAGCAGAGAGTATTCCCAAAGTAAAGACAGAGAGAGAGAGAGAGAGAGAGAGAGAGAGAGAGAGAGAGAGATGATGATGGTAGATAGATAGAAGATAGGTAGATAGATGATAGATAGGTGATAGATAGATGATAGATGATATAGATAGATGATAGATGATAGATACATAGATAGATGATAGATAGATAGATAGATGATAGATAGATAGATAGATGATAGATAGATAGGAGAGAGAGAGAAACAAAACTTAATATTACTAATCATTGTGAAGATGATATTTGTAGTTGTTTAAATAAGAATGTCTCCAATAGGCTCCAGTATTTGGACATTTAGTTCCTTGTTGGGAGGCTTTAGAAGGTGTGACCATACCAGAGGAAGCATGTTCTTGGGGATGGGCTTTGAGAGTTCTTAAGCCTTCCGAATTTCCAGTTGCTCTCTGCTTCCTGTGCCTGCTTAAAGATGTGAATGCTCAGCTTTCTGATCTGGTTAACTCTGCTGCCACTCCTCCCCTGCCATTATGTAGATTAATGACCCAGGAATAATGAGCTCAAATAACCTCTTCCTTCTATAAGGTCCCTTGGTCATTGGGTTTTATCTCATAATAACGACTGTAATCAAACAACAGCAACAAAATGAATAAATATTGATGACATTGGAGGGAAAGACAAGGTTTCGTACAAAGTTGGTATGAATCTAAACTTATATAACGACTATTAAACCTAGTATGGAAGTCCAACATCTAGCTAAAAGTAGAAATTCCAGAAGTGGGATTTTTAAAAGATAATTTTATGGAATTTTTGTGTATTTTATGCAATACATATTAATCATATTTAGCCCCCTCTTCCGTATCTGCAAACCCCCTATAGCCTGCCCGCAGGACTTCATGCATTTTGTGGTATATATTAAAGCCTAGTGAGTCAAATTTGTGAACCCAGCTGGCCCTCATTGTGAGTTCATCCACTGTATCCTGTTCAGCCCATCTAGCATCAGCCCTTTAAAGACCAGCTCTGCCTCACCCAGCAGTGATCAGCTGCTAACAGTTCCTCACCAAAGTTGTGGTCTCCTCATGCAACAGAGGGTGATAAATACAAAAGGTCACAAATAGTCAAAGTGTAGAGAATAAAAGACTGCAGAGTGTGGATCCCTGGAAAGGACTCCTATATTAAACTACATGTACTTTAGAGGCTGCAAGCAGTAGGAGGATCATGAGTTCAAGGCTGTCTGGGTAACATGTTGAGATGCCATTTCAAAAACTCATTAATCACAAAACAAAAGCCAAGCCAAACAAATAAAAAATTTTGTGTACAATAAGGCAACCATACACATGAACTGACAGCACTGGGAACAGCATGCACAAAGGCTACTCAAGCTCAAGCAATACAAAATCCCAGCATGCGTAGGGGAAGTCAGTAACAAACAATACCACTAGCTGAGGAACTATTGGCAACTGATAGCTGCTGGGAGAGGGAGAGTCAGTTTACTTACAAGTGTAATACCAAGTAGGTTGAGCAGGCTTCAGGGGATGGACCCATTCCCAACAGCATTAGGGGAACACAGATTAGACCCGATAGGTTTTAGCATGATGATGATGATGATGATGATGATGATGATGATGATGTGATGATGATGATGATGACAATAATGATAATAATAAAAGAGGACATCAGGTGAGGGTAGGATTAGGGGGTGGGAATGGATCTGAGGGTAGTTGGGAGAGGTGGTCTGAATATGATCAAATTAAATTGTATGAAATTCTCCAAGATTCAATTAAAACATTTTCAAGTCACCTCAAAAAGAATAATAGGGCATTTTACAAAAGTAATATCAGTTTGCCAGAGTAAAAAACATTCTAGATAGTTTCTTTCAAATCAGCTTTTCTTATGACGTTATGTCATTTCATTTATAACATTTTAAGCTTGTAGTTAAATCTGTACTAAGATTTGGAAGGTGCTAAGACTTATTAAGGAAAGGGTTTACTTCCAATTACAAAAAAGAAAATGCAAGTAAAAAATATTTTTGCATTAAAAATCCCAAGATCTTCCTAGTGAATTTGTAGTATATTGATTAAAATAGATGGGTTTAAATTCTCCATATTCACTATGATTTTCCATTTATATTATAAACATTAACTTTCAATTATTTTATTTTTGAGAATTTTATACACTAGTACTAAATATGTCATTTCCACCCTCCCTCTCCTTCTCCAACAAATACTGTGACTCCCCTCAACTCCCTTTTAAACACATTAACTCTTCTATAATTATTGTTACATATATATGCAATGTGACATACATGCACATATATGTTACAGCACTACATATATGTACCATTACATATATATGACACATGTGTATCATATATACATTGTGTATATATATATATATGTATATACATAATGTGCTGGGTCCATTTAGTATGCTCATATGTACATGTCTTTAAGGCTGACCACTTGGGATTGGACCACCTGTGAGGGGATTTGTCTCTGGCAAAATGAAACCTGATTCTTCTCTTAGCAGCCGTTGATTTCCTGTGATTCTTCATATAGAGGTAAGACCTTATGAAATTTACCCATTGGCATGTTGATTGGAGTTGTCATTATATAGGTCTTTCTCAAGCAATCATATTGTTGAGATTTCATGGAAGCTTTCTGTCATGAGAAGACACTCTCAAGAGTCACCTTCATCCTCTAGCACTTATAAACTTTCTGCCTCTTATTCTGCCATATTCTCTGAGCCTTAGGTATAGGGGTTGCACTGTAGATGTACCAATTGAAGTTGAACATCCAATGATCACTTATGCTCTGCAGTTTGACCAGTAGTGGATCTCTGTATTTTTTTCCATCTGCTGCAAATGAGGCTTCTTTGACGAGTGGCTGAGAATTACAATTACCTGTAAGTATTTAGAATACAGTGAGAAATTAGGGGAAATACAGTAGTAGGCTTTTCTCTTGGGTCTATGACCTCTACAGATATGGGCAGTTGGATGGGTTATAGCCCCAAGCATAAGTTCCCTTTATTTGAGAGGGTCTTATGACAAATTAGATAGGTATCGATTATCCCCAATCTAAAAGTGCCACTATTGCAACATTCAGGATATTTTGTTGTGATGTATAGGCTGTACGGCTGAGTAGGATTACTTGCATTAGCCTTTGGAATTTTGCGTAGCATGTTCTGACAGTACGAGAGCCAATCTTGAGGGAACAAACTTCTAGGTCATTTCCAGCTCTATTCTTGTGTTTGATGTGTGTGTGTGGTGTCTTAAATATATATAATAAAAGTTAAAATATAAGTTTTCCAGTTTGCAGCCCCACCAGCAGTTGATGAGTGTTCCCCTTTCCCCATATCCTCTCCAACATTTGGTATCATTTGTTTTCGTGATCTTAGTCAGTCTGACTGGGGTAAGATGAAACTTAAAGTGGTTTTAATTTGCATTTCCCTAATTACTTGTGATGTTGAACATCTTTTAAAATGCTTCTTAGGCATCTTTACTTCTTCTTTTGAGAATGCTCCATTCAGCTCCTTAGCCCATCTTTTAATTGAATTACTTCCTTTCTTGGGCCTTTCTTTTTTGCGTTATTTATATATTCTGGATGTTAAGCCTGTCATATGTGTCACTGCTGAAGATTTTCTCCCACTCTGTGGGTTTCCTCTTGGCTTCTTTGGTTGCTTCTTTTGATATACAGAAGCTTTTTAGTTTAATGAGGTCCCATTTGTTGACTCTTGACCTTATTTCCTGGGCAATTGATGCCTTGTTTAGAAAATCCTTTCCTACATCTATATCTTGTAGGTTGTTGCCCAGGCTTTATATTGAGGCCTTTGATCCATTTGGAATTGACGTTTGTAAGGGGTGAAAGATAGGGGTTTAGTTTCATTCTTCTACAAGTGGAGATCCAGTTTTGCCAGCGCCATTTGTTGAACATGCTGTCTTTCCTCCAGTTAACGCTCTTGGCCCCTTTGTCAAATATCAGGTAGCTGAAATTGCATTTACTCACATTTGGGTCTTTAATTTTGTTCCATTGGTCAATGGGACTACTTTTGTGCCAGTACCATGTTGTTTTTATTACTATAGCTCTGTAATACAGCTTGAAATCTGGTATAGTAATCCCCCTGGCATTGCTCTTAGTGCTCAACCCCTATGGAAAGCAGAGTGGAGAACTTTAAAAAACTACAAATGAACCTACCATTTGACTCAGTTATACCACTCCTTGGCATATACCCAAAGAACTCATCCTTTTGCAGAGACACTTGTATGTCCATGTTTGTTGCTGCTCTTTTCACAATAGCTGAGAGGTGGAAGCAACCTAAGTGTCCCTCAGTTGTGAGTGGATAATGAAAATGTGGTTCATTTATACAATGGAGTTTTACTCAGCAGTAAAGAAAGATGAAAAGATGAAATTTGCAGGTAAATGGATGGAACTATAAACTGTTATACTAAGTGAAGTAACACAGACTCAGAAAAAAAATCGACCTATGTTCTCCCTCAAATGTAGATCCTAGAACCAGACTCTGATAAATAAGCATGCAACCAGACATAACTACAGTAACCAGGATAATGGAAAGGAAACTGGGAGGTAAAGGAAAAGAAAGAACCTGAAAGAGAAGAACAGTAGGAAATAGGCATTAATAAGGGAGATATGGATACAAATGGGGTTATTTTAAGGGGAGATGGGAGGAAAGGTTATACAAGGAACCTAGGGGATAAAGGGAAAGAAGGATCTCAAGAGAGGTGGGACCATAGGGGAAGGGCATTAGT
>NW_008339916.1:671696-692663 GCF_000622305.1 Nannospalax galili
TACCAGACTGGTGGAACTAACCTTCTTGGATGTTTAACAGACATATTTTGAGGCCTGTAATAATTTGCTCAGAGGGACATAAAGGTCACTTTTTTCTCCTTGCATTCCTAGGTCGACTAGTTCCAGGGGACTATGAGCATCTCTCAAAATGTCTTATAATGGTGGTGGGTCACCTGTCCTCTTGATCAAGGAGGCTAAGGAGACCCCACCAGATGGACTTGAACCAGTGTCCAGTCTATAAAGAGGAGGGTCAGCACAGAGGAATCATGTCCTCCTTGCTTCCATGCGAAGCCAACCATGGTCAAGCAGGACCTTTGACTTATCTTCACATAGGCAGAACTGGTAAAAGAAAGGAGCCAGGGGCTCCTCCCAAGCCCATGTGACCCCTGAGGAACAGATCCTCAAACGACCTTAAGAGTAAAAATAAATCGGTTTATCTGGACCAACTGTATGGCCTTTAACACCCAAAAAGAAAGTATAACCAAAGATTAAAGAGGCCAATATAATTTCTTAAGCATCCATATGTATAGCTAAAGGCTACATAACAAGTAACAATGCCAGACAGATGATACCTTCTTTGGAGTTGTTGGCCAGGGTGGCCAAAGGGACTCCCAGATAGTAGCCCCACATAGAACTGGGAAAATGAACAGCAGATCCCAATCTTATCCAAAGGAACATTGACGACTGATTGCTGCTAGATGAGGAACAGCTGACCCTCCTGAACAAAGACCTCTAGATAGGCTGACTAGATTCACCAGAAGGGCAAGTAGTGGGGAATGGCTGGGGGTGCCAACAACACAGCAGGTACTAGCAGGGATATCAGAGTATAAGGGCTCTAGTAGGGGGAGGGAGGCTATGGGAGGGTGCTATCTGGTAACTGGGTGTAAAAAAAATTAAAAAAATAGTAATCCTTCAAAACATAAAAATTTGCTCTTTAATAATTAGTATATGTGAAAAACATTACCATTGAAATCTACCTGATGACTTTATATCCATGCTCAGATGTAAAGGAGGCTCAAAAAGTAACCGACTGCGGCTAGTAATAATCAGATATATAGAGATTAGAAATGCATGTGCAAACATCTTGAAACTGTGTATTTTAATAATGAAATGGAGATCTCCTTTAAAGGTTAAAGCCTCATTTAATTTTTTGTCTTATAGGGTTTATGCTGAGTACAATATTGTATAACTGTAATAATTCAACTGTAAACCTAAAAATTTACCACCAATTTTGAAAGAGATGCATCTTAGCTCAGGAAACTGTTATTGAATATGTCAATACTGTTGTACTGAAATGCTTTGTCTAAGTATATGGTTATTAAATAAATATTTTAAAAAATATATATATGTTTTCCATTAACTGTATTTTTCTATGGTCATTAAATATATACACTTATATAATATCTATTACTTTCTTTTGGTAACTTGACTCTTGGTTTTGTTTTAGTTATTGTTCAGAAATTATAGTTTGTGTCTTACCATTCTATCCTCAAATAATTGTACAAAGTTATAATTTCTTTTATCTCCACATGATCTTATTTCTAAACGCTTTATTTTTTATTTTATAGGATACAAAATATTTTATTACTTTTCTTTCAAATCATACTCTTTAACTTTTATATGCATATAAACATATAAATAATATAAAATATTCTAGACATACCCATGTGTCAGCACAAGAGGGCTGATCAGGCCTGGAGACTGATATTGTTGGCTATAAGCCTTAAAAATATTCTTTTTGCCAGGCGTGGTGGTGCACACCTTTAGTCCCAGCACTTGGGAGGCAGAGGCAGGTGGATCTCTGTGAGTTTGAGGCCAGCCTGGTCCCCATTATCAAATCCAGGCCAGCTGTGGCTACAGGTAGACCTTGTCTAAAAAAGATCAAAAAAAAAATTCTTTTGGATTTCTTCGAATTTGCGTTTGAAGAAAACATCCTTCTTGCTGTTACTTACCTGAAAAAGTTTTTTTGAGACATTCGCTTTTGAAAGATATGTTCACTATGTATAATTTTTTGTATTTGTATAAGGCCCTACTGCTGAAGACAGGACATACTTCTGATACAAGACTTGGAGCAATGGACCAGGAAGTGACCTGGAAGTCTTCTACCTGAAGTTTAGCTCTCATAGTGCTAGATGAAGATATGCAAGCTGCTGAGGGAGAAAATCAAAGGTCCAACCCAGCTCTAAGGCCTAATAACCATAAGGACCAACACAGCAAACAACCTTTATTGTTTCACTAGTGGCACTGTTATCTAGGGAGTAATCAACAGCTATCTAATTGACCTTAAAGCCCTTTCAGTGGGAGTGAACTCATGGGTGGCACTCTAGGCATAGATCCTAGAGAAAACCCTATCTCTGCCATATCTCTAGACAGATGAAATTTCTTACTAGATGCTAAATATGAATCCTTTTACAGACAAGTATATCATACACCACTCATCAAAGAAGTTTCTTTTTGCAACAGATGGAGGTTACTATAGAACCGCACAACTGGTTTGACAGAGAATACATGTCTGAGAGATGCCCAGTCCCAGGTGACATATCTACAGTGGAACATCTACACCTATGATTCATGGAACATGCCACAACTGGAGGTAGAGAAAAAGCTAATACAGCCCTCAACTTTCACCAGTGAGGCCTCCTTATACAACTGAGTGTGATGCACACAAAAGGCCACAACTGGCCAACTTTTAAAGAATATGAGACCCAAAAGGACTCCTATATTAAAACTGCCCCCCCATGGCTTGGAGACCATTGCAGAAGAGGGGGTGGAAATGTAAGAACCAGGGCTGATCCATGAACATAGGGAAGCTGAGGCTTTCAGGCTACTGGAAGCTTGTACATATGAACTTATGGCAATGGTGACATGGAACACAGGACTCATGTCAACTCAATCAGATAAGGGTCCAGAGTAGAGTTAGGGAAATGGGTGACAGGTCAGCCCTAGTCTGGGAGCTTTTAGAAACTGAACACTACTGGGTGAAAGAGAGAGTAGGTATTACCAATGATCCCTAGATAGGCTGACTAGACTCCAGTGGATGAATTTGTACCAAAGGGCATCTGGGTACAAAATGCCTGACTGGGTGGGACTTAAGATATATGACAAATTACATGAGGTCCAATGGGGAGCTTGGGAGGGCCTGGATGGGGTGGGGTCTAAATTTGATTAAGAATTGCTATATGAAATGTACAAATGATCAACAAAAAAAATTTTAAAAACATAAAATTATATTTGTTTTTATTTTTGAGTCTTTTCAAAGATGCTATTCTTAGGCTTCATTCACTCTGACAGGAAAATAGCAGTTATTCTTTCATTGTGTGTAATGTGTCATTTCACTAGCTTCTGTAAAGGTGTCTATTTCATCTTCTTTGTTTTCAACAGTTTTATTGCAATGTGGCTAAGTATAATTGCATATTTAGTATTCAGGTGAAATTTCCTGGACTTTCTAGATTAACAGCTTAGTGTTATTGACGAAAGAGTCAAATTCAAATAAAAATTTAATCTTTCATGTCCTAGACCCTATTTGTATTGCAACAATATGTGAGTTGGACAGTTCAGAATTACTTGTACATAAGTTAAGATGATTACATGTGCTCAGGCAGTTCTCTAACTCCAGTTGCTTGGGGAGGTTGACTTTAGTGAATCCTTGGGACGGTAAATTGGAGATAAGCAACAGAAACACAGTGAGGACCCACCTAAGGAAAAAAAAAATCACCGTAAATTCTAGTGATCTGTCTTTATATTCATTGAAGTTTTCTTCTGTTGATGTCAACTGGATATTGATAAAATACAGTACTTTTCATAATTTCATTGATTTATAAAATTCATTTGGATTAGTCTATATTTCATCAGTATTAATAGGAATGGAGTTTTGTAACTGTGATAACAATCTAATTTTGAATACTTAAAAGCATTAGTTTTCTGAGTATTTCGTACAGTGTATTTTGATCATATTGGAGACCAGGCTGGCCTCAAAGGCAGAGAGATCTGCCTGCCTCTGCCTCCTGAGTGCTGGGATTATGGGAGTGTGCCACCATGCCTGGCTCCCTCATTCTTTTTTTAAATTCATTGAGTCAAATTTATGTTGCCAATATGCCCCTTGGGTGTTGGACTATATCCTGCAATGTGATCTAACTACCAGTAGACAATAAAAAACCAGTCTCACCCTCTCAGTAACAATTGTCAGTAGCTCTGCAGCTAGCAGTGAGGCTTCATGCCCAACACCTCCCCCTATCATTCTATGATTTTTCCTGTCTTGAGCTTGTGAAGGTCTTGTGCATGCTTTCATAACGAATTTCAGTTCATATGTGCAACTGACCTGTTGTGTTCAGAAAACAATATCATTGTAGTCATTCACAACCCCTGGCTCTTACGATTTTTCCACATTCACTTATGTGGTACTTTATGAGTGTTTGGTGGTGGGGATGTCCTACAGGTGTTCCATTTAGAGATGAAATTTCCACAGTTTCTTATCCTATACACCTTGAACAATGGTGGGTCTCTGTGTTAATCACTATCTAGTACCAACATAAGCTTCTTTGATGAGATTTTAGAGATTTTTTTAAATCTATGAATGTAATGATAAATCATTAGGAGTCAGTTTAATAATATGTCCATTTAGTAGAATATTAATAGTAGGTTCTTTCCTAGGATCTATTTCCTGCCTTGACACAGGTACCTGGCACAAATGATTGTCAGTATGGGTTGTATCTTGTTGCATAGGCTTTAAATCCAATCAGAAATTGGTTGGATACTTGTATGAAACTTGGGTCATTTTTACAACATTGGGTATGTCTTGCCCAGAAGACCATTATTTTAATTCACAGCATTCATAGCTGGATAGGATTGACAGTTACTTTTCTCCTCTGATAACATGCATAGCATCTTCCAAAACTATGAAAGTGAGTCAGTAGGGATGAAGCTATCAGCTCATTACCAGATTGATTTCTCCATGTTCTATGATTCAAGTATATGGTATCTTTAGAAATTGGGTCTTACTATCAAGTTCTGGAGGGAAACCAAGAACAATGGCAAAAAAATATCATAGGTCAGGTCTATGGGAACTCACTTTTCTATATCTCCATTTGAGGTAACCCATTCTTGCCAATGGGCTTTTTATTTGCTAATCTTTGATGAGGAGTTGGGGCATTGCCATCCCATTGTATGGTAACTCAATTTAAATTATTTGTATATGTATATGTACATGTATATATTTTAGAACTCTTCTAGAGTAGTAGGTTTCCATTTGACTTTTCCATAGATTTTTAAATGTTAGTTATTCAATATGGGAAAGCATAATTCAAAATATTTTGCCACACATTCAAAAACTATCTTTTATTTTGCATCCTTCCCTCAGACGTAGTCTGATTACTAATTTATATACTATTTCTGTCTCTATATATTTACTTTTTCTCTCTCTTATTAGTCTCTCCTGGAAGATACTAAGATGGCCACAAGTTCCAGGAACTCAAGAAAAATCATTCTATCTCATCCTTCTTAGGTCTAAGATTATTGGTGTGAGACACCACACCTGGCAGCCTTTCTTATAAGCACAGTAAAATTAAGTTAATTTAAGGCTTTATTTTTAATAGAAATATATAATATATCCAAAGAGAGCATATATTTATATATACATATATCTATATATTGATACAATATTCTTATGCTATTTCCACAGTTTGGTCATATCATAAAAGTCAAACAACCCGATTAAAAATTGGGAGAAGGAAATGATTAGGGAGTTCTCAAAAGATGAAATGCAAAAAATGAAAAATATTTATTTATAATGCCCAATTCTGGTAAGGATGTGGAGAAAGAGGAAATCTTATTCACTGCTGGGAGTTCAAACTTGTACAACCACTATAAAAAATGAGCGTGGAGATTCCTCAGAAAGTTAAAAAAGCTAGAACTAGATATATCACATGATCCAGTCATACCTCACTTGGACATATACAAAAAAAAAATTCTATAACCTACTACAGAAATTCCTGTTCATTCATGTTTACTGCTACTCTGTTTGAAATAGCCAGGAAATGGAAACAACCTAGTTGCCCATCAACGGAAGAATGATAATGAAAATATGGTACATTTTCACAATGGGATATTATTTATCTACTAAGGAAGCAAAACTACAAAATTCACTGGTAAATTAATGGAACTGAAAAAAAATCATCCAGAGTGAGGTAACCCAGACCCAGATAGACAAACATCCCATGGTCCCATGATCTCTCTCATAGCTGGATACTAGCTTTGAAATCTTATATATGCAGTTTTCAACTGAAAAATTCAGAGAGGTTAGAAAAGTAATTAATGGGAATGGGGTTGGGGGGGAGGCATCATGATAGGGGAGACAAAATTCAGTGATATAAAGGGGGAGATGAATGGGAACAATAGAATAGGAAGTGTCAAATAGGTTGGGGAACAGGAGGGCAGGACAGAAGAGAGATTATGGGGAGGAATAAGCAACAATAAAGCCCTTTAGAAAAATCCATATGGAAACCTATCCCTAGAGAAGGTTCTTAAAATATATACATACACATTATAAAATGAGTTATCTTATAAAAGTGGGACATAACCCCTGATAGATCCACTAGGTTAACAAAGTAAAAGCCCAACGACAGGGATCAACTCCTTCTTGAAGCTGGTTTTTGGATGACCACAGACCCAAAACAATACTGTCCATTGTGTCTGCTATTAATCACCAGAACTTGATGGTAAGACCCTATTGCAGAAGACATTTCATACATGAGTAGTAGAAGAAACAACAAATCGAGCTGATATTGATTTCAAAGCTTCATCTCTACTGGCTAGCTTTCATAGTGCTGGAAGGCATGGCACATGATAAGGAAGACAAAAAACTTAACCATTAACTTTACTCAGTGTGAGTTCTATGTGCTTAAAGAACTGGCATAGCAAGATGTGTTTTCTTGTAGAATAATGGCACAAACATTATGGGAGTAACCAATCACTTTCTAATTGAATTTGAGGTGTGATTGATAAGACAATGCTCATCCCTGACAATGATATGAGACCTAGGAACACGTGCATAGACAGACCACAGGACATACAGGAAAGCCTAGTACTATTATTATTCTGCTAAAGAGCTAAATCATTTAAGTGACTCCTAATAACTTACTGTTATAACTGTAGTGCATAATTTAATGCATATCTCAACTCTCACCAGGAAGTTTCCTTGTGCAAAAGATGGTGAATAAACACAGAAACTGATACCTGGCCAGTATGCAGAGAATAAGAGACTTCATAGTGCTTCTCCACAAAGAGGACACCTATATTAAACCCTAACCCTTACCCTAACCCTATATTAAGCTTCTGTTTACAATGGTTCAGGGACCATTGCAGAAGTAGTGGCAGAAAGATTGTAAGAGTCAGAAGTGGCATATGACCATAAGAAAATAGAATTTTCCAGACACCTGGGAATTTACTCATATGAAATCTCATCAATGGTTCCAGAATGCACAAGTACCATGTAAGCTGAAGCCACATAAAATATCAACACAGATGTGCCTAAGTGGTTATGAAATTCCAACCCCACTTGAGGAACTATTGCAAAACAATGGCTGCTGGAAAGTGGAGTGTCTCTTTTAAGTTTGTTAATCTTTATAAGTTAACTAGGATCCAGAGGATAGAACTAAATGTTGAAGTGTAAATAAATAAGCAAATAATAAATAAATAAATAAATAAATAAATAAATGCTATGGACGTGAACAGAAAATTCTCAAAAGAAGAAATACAAATGTCTAGGAAAGATTTGATATGTACTCAACATATTTAGTCATCAAGGAAATGCAAGTTAAAACTACATCAATATTCTATCTCACCCCAGGTAGAATGGTGATCAGGATTGCAGACAATAGATCCTGATTTGGATGTGGACAAAGAGGAATACTTATAAACTGTTGCAGTGTGTGTAGATTAGTGCAGCCATTCTGGAAATCTTTCTGGAGAGTTGTCAAGATCTAAAAATAGAATTTCTATATAAGTCACCTTACAATACCTGGGGATATATCTAAAGGACTTTTTACCTTATTGTAGATAGACCTGCAAATCAGCACTCATTGCTGCTTTATTCATTCTGGGTAGGAATTGAAATTATTCTAGATCAACTGATCAATCAATAATGAGAATCTAGTACATACACACAATGGAATGCTCAGGTATAAAGGAAAACGAAATCATGAAATTTGCAGGTAAATGGAAAGAACTGGGAAAAATTACAGTGAGTTAAATAAAGCCCAGAAAAACAAAAGCTACTTGTCCTCTGTTATATGACGTATGAGGATTCTAGCTTCAAATTGTTTGTTTCACTTTGAGCATGAATGGATTCCCCCAAACTAGATAAGGGCCTTTTGGGGAGGACATCTTAAGGGAAACAAAATAGTATATTATGGTGGCACAAAAGCTTAAGAAGGGAGAAACACGGCATTATAGAGGAAATCAGAATGTGAATGAAAGGGCTAACCCAAAGGAATGAGATTTTATAAGCCATATTGAATCCTACTATCTTTCTACACAACTTAAAATCAATAAACAGAAGGATAGTAGCACATGTAAAATGAAAGACAGGGAATACTGTGGGTTAAATGATTCATTAGGAATAGGGATAGGAGACTTGTAGAGAGAGGAAGGTAATGGATGGATTAGCCCTGACAAAAGATCCTTGAAAAACCCTAGGGGAAAACCCACTAAATGGCAAGCTAATTTCAAAATTCAGAATTACCCTGTCTGGGTAGTCAATGTCACTCCCAGAAAATATGGGTTATTAAATGAAAACCAGAGTACAAAGAATGTGATATCCCCTACATGTTATTGGTCAAGGAGATACCAGAGGTCTCTAAAATAACACAGGTTATTGTTATTGCCTTTGTTTTCTCACCATAGGTACATGGTAAGTCTTGTGCTGAATACATGACATACTTTAGCTCAGGACACCAAGAAATCAATGTCAAAACATTGGGAAAATCCCTCCCTGTTGCCCAGGGTTCATAATGCTGGAAGGTGCTATTCAGGCTTCTAGTACTGAAAAGAAAATGCTCCTACCCAATGTTGGTTCCTGAATGCTATAATACTGACCAGCCAAGCAAAATGTGCCTGCTGGTACAACAGTGACACGACTGTTATGGGGTAGCTAATTTTCTTGTTGCATTTGAGAATTGTTCGTGAAGAAGAAATTTCCTGTTTGATATTGTAATCTATATCTAAAGCCCATGGCTATAGAGGTTATAGGCCTTATGGTAGAACCTGCTGCTGCTATTTTGCTAATTGGTCATACAATCAAATGGCCTTCTAAATATGTATGCTTAAATTCACAGACCTGGGCTGCTCCCAACCTTGGTAAGAGAAGCTTCTTTTTGCAGTGGACAACAGTCAAAGGAGAGATGTAGAGCTGGCCAAAGTACAGAGAATAATAGACTGAATGCACAGTCCTAAAAGGGACATCTGCATTAGCATTCTACCACCACCACCAAGACTCAGGGAACATTTCAGAAGATGAGGTAGAAAGAATTTAAGAGCCAAAGGATGGGAAGGAGTACTATGAAATGCTGTCTGCTAGATATGAAATAACTATCACACTCATGAACTCATAGCAAGTATGTTTATTCAAACAAGGTCTACATTACATCAAACCAGTCAAAATTTCAGCGTAAATGATGTAGATGACGTCTAGGTCCCATCTACATAGCTGCATTTCAATCTGTTATATGAACTTGGTAATGTGTGAGAGTCTCCCATACTATAAAGGTTTAGAATATATTAAGGGGTCATGGCGAGCAGCTTAATCTTGGTACTGTGTGGCAGGGTCAGATACTCCCTGAAGAGAGGCCAAAACAGGCCATTAGTGAAGGTGCAGTCTCATTTGCAGTGAATACCCCAAGACTGAGAGCATTAGGTTGAGAAGTTGAGGCTTTTCACCACGAGACCATTGATGAACTTGCATCCCCAGTTACAGTGGAGAGTCCAGGACATTGGAAATACCAGGATCATGGAAAATCACTAAGGATCATTGGCTGGTACAGAGAGGAATCAGCCTGAACCTGCTAAATAAGTTCCATGTGCTTCAGATGTCAGAACCAGATGGATGAGCCTATCTAAGCCTTTTGGAGCCCAGAAGTTTGTAAGTTCCAGATGTCAAACATTGGAGCTAAAACATTTGGCTCTGTACTATTGTATTTGATTGTAATTGTTATTTTTATGCTGTTCTTCTGTTTTGGTATAAGAAGTATGTAACTTGCTTTTGATTTTACAGGAGATCACATTTAAAAGACTTCAGACAGTTTAAAAAGATCTTAAACTTTGCTTCTTAATGAAAGAAATTGCAGGGCTGGAGAGATGGCTCAGCAGTTAAGAACACTGGTTGTTCTTGCAGAAGACCTGGGTTCAAATCCCAGCACCCTCATGGTAGCTAACCACTGTCTGTAACTCCAGTTACAGGGGATCTGACAGCCTTGTCTGTCTTCCATGGGCATTGCACGACACGGGTGCACTTATGTGCAGGCAATACTCTCATACACATAAAATAAAAATAATAAATAAAATAGTTTTTAAAAAGAAGGAAATTGCAATAATGTATTAACAAAATACAAACATTAAGACACTCTATTAAATAATACCTTTGAAAATGAAATAATATTAGAGTGAATGAGGACTGGCTGTTTTTGAAGAAGACCCAGGTTCAAATCCCAGTACCCACATAGGAGTTAACAACCATCTGTAACTCCAGTTCCACAGGATCGAATGCACTCTACTGTCCTTCACAGGCATTGCATAATACAGGTGCACTTACACACATGCAGGAATAATACTCATACACATAAAATAAAAATAAATAATTTAAAAAAGAGAATCACAAAAATTCAGTACAAAGAGGAAAATATGAATTGACTAAAACAGACTAAATTTAAGAATAGCAATATATTTAGATAAAAATTATATTTTATTAGACATGGTGGCTCATTAGACAAAGGGCTTCCACAGTCTGTCTTGAAAATGTACGTGCATCATAAAATGGAGAAGTAAAAGTGGACCTTTATCTTATCATACAAGGATTTTGTCCTTCTAGATCTGATCTAGAACAGCATAAACAAGCACAAACAGGTGTTATCAGTTTAATCCCATCTGCTGTTTACAACACAAATGGGACAACTTTAATTTATGCTGCTTGTAGTGCTAGCCTGATCTTCACAACATACACACACACACTGTGCGCCAGCACTCACACACACACACAAACACACACACACACACGCACACACACACACACGCACACTATTCTGGTTCTAGGGCAAGGAAGGGTCATGAGGGATTAAAGTTATATATTTTAATTCTAATAAATAAAGAATCTGAGATATTGCTAAATGATCTCAAAACATAAGATTAATTTTTTGCTTACAAGGTTAGGTAAAAGTCATTTGTCCCTCCTTTAGGTAGAAGTCATTTGCACAACTGTTGAAGTCAATGACACCCCTCTCCAGGATCTATCAATATCCAATACCTCATAACGAAAGGGTAGTTCCCCATGAGCCCCTCATCTACCGTGACTGATTGAGCCCAAAGCCAGTAGTGTGCCAGCACAATGCACATAACTGAAGCTTCTGTGAGTTTAAGATTTCAGTGGTTGTGTTATGTCCAAAAGTTGGCATTTCACAGCTCTTCTCCTTATTCTCTGGCTTTTATATTCTTTTTGAAACCTTTCCACCGTATTCCATGGCATTTTGCAGATTAGTGTAAATGTCTTGTTTAGGTCTCAGCACTCAATTCTCCACCTTATTTTATGAAACAGAATCTCTCAGGCAACCCAGAGCTTGCTGAATAGACTAGCCTGATGGGCATGCAAGCTTCAAGGTTGTCTTATTTCTGGTCCCCAGAACTGAGATTATAGGTGCACACTACTACGCCAGGCTTTGTACGTTGATGTTCAGGGTCTGAACTCATGTTCTCAAGCTTGAACATCTAACACTCTATTGACATCAAATGGCTTTGAATTTTCAATTGCCTCTTGTTGGTTTATTACTATTGTCATAGCACATTGGTAGAAAAGCTAGCAAATAGGAGTTCCATTTCTTAAAAATTTTAACATTTTTATTGAGCTTTTTAAATTTCACATAACTCAGATCCAGACCCCTTCCCCCATCCATGGCTCCTGCTATCCCCCCACTGAACCCTATGCACTCTGCCACACATGATGAGACCTATTCATTCAGGTGTTTGTACCCAAAAGGCCTTCAGTGTAAATGACTCCTCTGGAGTCTAGTCAGCCCATCCACTGGTCGTATGTAAGTCATACTCTCCGTCTCCCAGCAACAACCAGGCTCAAATAGTTCTGCTGGCCCACCACCTATTTCTCACCTCCTCTTTGAGGCCTTGTTTAATTGAGCTGACATGGGTCCTGTGATCAATGCTACCTCTGCCGTGGGCTCACATAATCAAGCCTCCAATGGCCTAGAAGCCTCCACCTCCCTGTGTTCACAAACCAGTCCTTGTCTCCTATAATCTTATTGGTTCCCCTTCCACAATGGTTCCATATAGGAGTTCCATCCTACACTCTTCAGTTTCTTATTCTCCAAAGCTTGGCCAGTTGTAGCCTTCTGTATGCATCACACTTTGCTGTACATGGAAGCCTTACTGGTGAGAACTGGGAAATGCATTAGCCCTCTCTCTACCCTTTATTCTGCTATGTTCCATGAGCCTTAGGTGTAGAGATGTGACTGCAGATGTGTCACCTAGTACGGGGTATCTCGCAGGTGTATGTTCTCTGTGCCTGACCAGATGTGCAAATCTGCAGTAGCCTCCATCTGGTGCAAAAAGATTTCTTTGATGAGTGTTGTATGTCATGCTTGTCACTCTGAGGCCTTTTCTATCTGGCACTGCATTCCCTGGTAAGCAGTTCCCAGATATACATATGTATTAATATTCGGACACTCTATGTGCATTTCTCCTAGAGTTTCTAGGGAATCACTTTTCCCTCTAGGTTTCCTACCCCTCCGGAGATTCACTCATCTCCACTCTTTCTCCCATCTGGCTTCCCTCTTCCCTTCCTCCCTAGTCACAGTACCCCCATTATCCCATCCCTACCCCCAAGACCTCCCAACTCCCGCCATCTTGCATGTCCTGACTTCCCTCCCTCCCCCACACTGTGGTCCCTTGTGTGTCCCTCCCTCCTCTCCTCTCCACCGATTACTCCCACTTTTTCCACCTCCCTCAGGTAACATCTGTTCCCTACTGTCCCCATTTCAGGTTGTTTCTTGTCCTTTACCTCCATGTATCCTTTCCTTTACCCGGCTCCTGCTGTTACATCAGAATTTATAGACTCACATGTAAGGGATTGATGCTACAATCCACAAATAAGGGAGAATATATGTTGCTTACTTCTTAAAATGTTGAGGAAATATTTGTTGTCTAACATGTACTACATTATGAAGAAGGAATGTGCTTCAGAAAAATTTGCATTTTCCTTTTATTAGGTAGAATGTTATATACACACACAGACACACACTAGGTCTATTTGGTGTATACTGTTGTTCAAATATAGTTTCTGATATTGACAGTTTATTCTCAGGAAGGCACATAAACGTTTTCAAAGGACCAACCTATTGCTTTGTCATGCATAGAGCATGCAGATTGTTTGTCAACTGGAACAAATACTAAGGGCATGAAACTAAGGACTTGAGACTGAGGTCTACAGAATATACCCTTTCATTGTCATCCACCACATCTACTGCTGTTGGCTGGGAACCAACTTTCATGCTTGCATCACCATTTCCAGCAGTGATCTCAGGAGAGAGGGTCTCTTTCAACATTATACAGATATAGAGCAGGCTTCGGACACAGCTAACTCCAGTAAAGTGAAAATTATTTGTTTTACATCTTCAATGCATATTTTCTCATTTCTCTGCTCTGCCTGGGTTCTATAATCACTTGCCTGGAATGCAGTTCTCTCCATCTCTCAAAAAGGTATATGAATTTTTGCATGGTCATTTATATGATGGTTTCAGGGAAGCAACACAAAATGGAATCTTCTACTTGGTTATTGTGTTGACTTATTGGATTTTTAAATTTTTGTGATTCCCTGCACTTTGTTTAAGCATTGTATATTATGAAGAAAAATTAAGGCAAAGGGGGCAATTGCCAGAATAGTCATAGGTGTCATTTTGCATTGAATAGAAATAGGTTTCTCTGAGATGAATCAATGCTTTGGTTAAAACTAACTGAATTAGGGAAGAGTGTATGAAGAAATTGCTCCTAGAAGAGGGAACATAAATTGCAAAAGACATGAAGCTGAGGAATATATGATACATCTTGATATGGCAACAAGGCCATTGTAGATGTGAGTCACCATACTTGGGGACAGAGGATACAAGGAGGAGATGGGTAAATGTTGCACATGACATAAGGGCTACAAAGCAGACTTTTTAAGTAATGGAAAGTACACTATAATGCATGTTTTGACTATTCTTCACTAGGAGGTTGCCATAATTTGGTTTCTCTGTTGCCTTGATAAACACAACCATAGAAAGCAACTAGGGAAGAAAAGGATTTGTTTCATAATAGAACTTCTAGGTTACAATCCATCACTGAAGGAGGTCAGGACAGGAACTGAGGGCAGAAACCTGGAGGTAGGAACTGAAGCACAGACCATGGAGGAAGAGTTTACCTGGCTTACTTCCCATGCTTTGCTGAGCTACCTTTCTCAGGCAGCTAGGGCTCACCTCCCTAGGGATGATATCACACACAGTGGACTGCACCTTCCCACAACAATCAACAATCAATAAAATACCCGTACATACATAATACAAAGGAGAATCTGATGGAGGTAAATCTTCAGTTGGGGTTATCTATTCCCAGGTATGACAAGTCGACAACTAAAGTGTACCATGACTCTTCACCCCTTGTTAACACTTACGCACAAATACATCACTTTAAACCATAACATTTGCCTTTCCTTCATTTCTCCTAAGCTCAAATTAAAAGTCCTAAGTCAAATGAAAAGTTTTGAAAAATTCCAGATCTTTAAAATTTCAGTGTCTGTCATCCAAGTACTAACCAGGACTGACCCTGATTTGTTTCTGAGATCAGATGATATCATACATGTTCATGGTTATATGTCAACTGGGTATTTGTTCATGCAGTGGGTCTCAAGCATCTGCCTGATTCATTTATCTATTAGATGAAACCATATTCATAGACATGTGTGTACACAAATATATATATATATACACACACATATGTATGACAAAAATGCATCAGTATGTATAAAAAATATAATGCAAATAATTGGTCGCATTTACATATAAACACATATAAGCAGAAATATGAATAGAAATATGAATATTTAATGAAAGTACATTGTCAAGTATGCATTTACTTAAATATTTGCAAATAATATTTTAATTTCAATCTTTAGAATAGCAAAATGTTAATTTAGTATCATAATCAATGTTGGATATTAATGTTTTATTTTAATAATAATTTTTGTTCTTAATTTAATAATCCTAAAGTTGTTTATTAAATGTGTGGGAATTTTCACCTTTTTAAAAAATATTTTTATACTGATATTTTTGTTAATGTTGCCCTGAGTCAGCTCCCTAATATTTGGGAGAGCACAATTTGTGCTCCAGACCACAATTCCTGGAGAAATCTAAACGAACAAGTTCTCAGAGTAGTTTGTGTCCCACTCCACTTAAGAGTCACCCTGTTTTTATGTAGGCATCACCTTACTGTGGATTCATCTCGCTATAAGTTGTGTACCTATTTCGGAGCCCAGTAGACTCTAATAGATATTTCCAAACCAATGGTCATGGAGAATGTATTGGTTAAAGTCAGTGTGTCAAAATTAATAGACAAAAGTATAAAAAACAGATTTTTTTATGGAAGTGGAGGTGTAGACAGTATAGTAGGAACCTGGGAGAAGATGAGGTTTGAATGGTGACTATGCATTGTTTATATATGTGAAATTGTCAAACAATTTCAATTAAAAAATTGTAAATAGAACATATTCAGGAAAAAATATGTTGCTGTTATTATAAATTGTCTCAGGAAATCACTTTAACGATATAGAAACATTTTATATTAGCTTAAGTTGTTGCCAAAAAACCACTAATTGAAGTGTCTAGAAGGTTGTGAATCAAATAATATGATATCCAGGAGTGGTGGTACATGCCTTTAAAATCAAGGGCTCAAGAGGCAGAGACAAGTGAATCTTTGTGAGTTCAAGGCCAGTCGGGTCTCTATAGCAAATTCTAGGCTAGCCAGGACTACATGGTGACACCATGCCTCAAAATAATTAAAATATAAATTTTGTGCAGGGTGTGGTGGCACATGCCTTTAATCCCAGCACTCAGGAGACAGAGGCAAGTGGATCACTGTGAGTTCAAGGCCAGTCCTGGTCTACATAGTGAGTTCCAGGGAGACCCTGTCTCAAAAATAAATAAATAAAGTTTAAAAAACGTAATAACAAATGAATGTCTCAACAATCACAAATACTAGGGCCACCCTCAAATTACATATATAGCAGAAAAAAGGTCCTATCCAAGCACTAATCATCAAAGATATCTTGTACCCCCCAAAAAATGGATACCTTGCAGGGAAAAGATGTGGTAATAAATGTGAATTTTGTTTCTTTTACTATATTAAAAATTCTGCTAGTGTTTTTCAGTGTATAAAAGAAAAAAATATAAGGTGGAGAGCAATTGAAGAAGACACCCTATGTGGGCTCCATGCCTACACATAATTGTGAACGCATGAACACATATACAAATGTACACTCCTAACCAAACATGCCCCAAACAATAACAACAACAACAATTTCAACATGTTACTGAAAGATCAATGAGTAAAGAATTAAAAAAAATAATAAAGTGAAAACTATGTTGTGATCCTTGAAAATGGAAGAGCAGGACTTTCTAGGTCTTATGGCACACAGCAAAATCACTTCAACTAGGGGAGTTTATGGCATTAAATGTCTACATTGAGTAAAAAGATCACAAACTAATTTCATGCATCGAGAATGAGAAAAGTAAAAAGCAATGATCAAAGCTATTATAACTAGGGAAATAATAAAGATTAAAGAAGTATAAGTAAAATAAGTGCTAAAGTTGGAAACATCAGTGGTTAATAAATTATAAATTATTGGCTAGACTCAGAAAATAAGAAAACACAAATATAATTATAAATGAGAGGCTGTTACAACTGTTGTTATAGAGATACAAAAGACTTCACTATGAATAATGTATGCCAATAAACTGGATACCCAGATGAAAGAAATAAGCACCTAGGCACATTTCGACTATTGGTGAATAATAAAGAGGTCAACTCAAACTTTTCTAATGTGCAGAATTTTATCTTTATGCTTTAAAAAAGCAAAAAAATCTTAATGAGTAATATTTTAGGAAAAAGCTTAATAAAATATTTTTTAGAAAGAGATAGCTGTGTTAAATAGTGTCTGTTTTGTATTCTCATTATTTTAAATAGCTATTTAACTCCAATTGAAATTAGGGGAAATATATCTGCAGTCACATCCTTGTATAAAAACACCCACAGTTTACCTGTGCATATTCTATACTTCTCTGTAGAAAGGTAATAGAAGATAGAATATTTTCCTTCAAATGAAGGAAATCCTGTCATTTGTTAATAGGGATAAGCTTGGAGGACATCATGATAAATAAAATTAACCTAACATTGAAAGTCAAATACTTTGTTATCTCATTTTCATATGGAATCTAATGGAGTCAAACCGAAGAAGTGGAGATTAAAGTGCTGATCCATGTGTTAGGGAGGAAGTTACAAATTCTGTTATATAAAATAATAATTTTATGCACTTTACTATTCAACTATGTAAGAAGGTAAATTTTGTAGTTAAGTGTACTTACTATGGTCATTAATAATTATGGTGAGGCTGGGCATGGTGGCGCATGCCTTTAATCCCTGCACTTGGGAGGCAGAGAAAGGCAGATCTCTATGAGTTTGAGGCCAGCCTCGTCTACGTAGCGAGTTCCAGGTCAGCTGGGGCTACAGGGAGACCCTGTCTCAAAAAGACCCAAAAATAATTTAATTATGGTGACATGAAATGAAACTGACAATGTGTTCCTGTTATATATGTGTATATTTCATCAAAGTCAGAATGTATGAAGGGACATCTTGTTCATGAAAACTTGGAAATGAAAATTGTTTTCTCATGGGTCCAGAGACTTATTGCTGATGCCAGCTAATCACAAAAAATTTCAAGGGAAAGAGCATAAGTGTTATAAAGAAGATCCAAGAAAATTTTTGGGAAATGATTAGGGATTACAGTTACTAGTCATATGGAAGAGCCGAAAACAAAATTCTACTGTCATTGTATCAATACGATAACAAGAAATTTAAAAAAATTGCACTAGCAGTTTCTTCACAAAACATTGAACAAATCTAAATCCAAATCTGTTGTTATAATTTTAATTTTTTAAAAACTTTTGAAATTTCTCACCCTTCCTAATTTAGCAATATATGATAAAGGTAACAAACAACCTGCTCATAACAAGTCAAATCAATGGTACTATCAGAGGAAAGTGGTGGAAAGGCAGCCATGATTGTGCCCATAAAACCTTTTGTTAAGATCTCAGAGATAGCGGGTTTTTTTTCTCCAAATTCATTCATACAGAATATCCCTCTTATAGACCAAGCTTGTGCTTCACAGATCCTCTCTACTGAACAGTAGGCCATTTAGGAAAAATTAGGGTTTTATTTCTCAGTGCCTTCTTCCGAATCCTTGGGGTTTTATTTCGAAGATGCTAATGTGTACAGCTTTTGTCTAATGGAGAGAACCTTAAGATTTAATGATGCCCTTGACACTCTTCAAAGAATTATAAGTGAATAAACATCAATCTCAGACCCAGGAAAACAGAGAATTAAGAGTCTATGGTCCTCTAGAATTATATTGTTAGAAAGCAGGCCCATAGAAATAGTAATAAAAACATGCTAGCTTCACGTGAAAGAAAAGATGTCTGAGGGGAAAGAACAAGTAGAACAGAGAATAGAATTTTCACCATAATGGAGCTTCTAAGTCTTGAGATGTAATCAAAGCAGTTCCAACATTTTTCCTTCCAAATTACATGTAGGAAGTTATAGGGCAGCACTTCCTACATGGCTCTCATTTCATTCTTTTAAAATAGGAACATCTACAGGTATTAGCTCCATTTCTGCTTTGCATGTTGGTTGGTTGTTGTGCTGGCTATCTTTAGTGTCTCAATTTGACACACCTGAGTTGAGGGAGCCTCAATTGGGGAATTTCCTCCATTGGACTGGACTGTGCCTATGTCTGTGGGGCATTTTCTTGATTGCTGAGTGATGCAGGAGGGCTCAGCCCATTGCGAATGGTCCCACCCCTGGACAGGTGGACCTGTGTTGTATATCAAAGCAGGCTAAGCATGGGTCAGGGGAGCAAGCTAGTTAGTAGCATTCCTCCATGGCTTGTACTTCTGCTCCTGCATCCAGGTTCCTGCCCTGAGTACCTAACTTGGGTTCCCTTATGAACTGTGACCTGGGAGATGTAAGCCAAATAAACCCTTTCCTCCCCAAGTTGGCAGTGGTCAGAGTGTTTTATAACAGCAATTAAGAAACAAACTAGAACACTTGTTTTCCAGACAGATAATTTGTTTGTTCAATTTCACATTCTCATAGGAGGACAAAAAATTGCCTCATGAATTTCTCTTACAGAACCATCGGAGAAACCACATTCATAACATGGTTCGTTAAAATCATGAAATTTTGAGCTTTACCTGATACTATAGTGGGGTAAGAATCCTGAAGGCTTTCATAAGGGCTGTATGATAACTGTATGAATAGCTTGAACTAAGTGGGTAGACAGAAAATACAGAAATACTATAAAGATAAAAGTATATCTGAACATCTCTCTCCCTATCAAGATTCAACAGATCATAGCTTGCTGTCCACCAGGCTCTCACCAGTAGCACAATGTGGCCCAGAGACCCATATAGGCTTCTTGTGCCCCTCATTTTTCCCCTCCTCAATTTGGGTCACATCAAAGCTCTAAGGATGGTTGTCAGGGACGTTCATCTCTTCCAGCACCCTCTCCCTCCCTTTGGGATTCATCAGATCCCGGCCTGCTCTCCACAAGGGGCTGCTTAAGCTCTTCTATATGAGGAGAGCCAGGCCCCTTCTCCCTTTAGGACTCACCAGAGCCCTGCCAGCTGCCCAACTGAGACCCTCCAGTTTCCTCATCTGGCCTTGAAACCCAGAATCAGGGCACACTGTCAGTAAAATTTTGTTACAATTTCTTGGATCAAGCTGTTGCAGGCAACAAACTCTAGCTGAGAAGCAGAAATGACATCAAGACTGTAGACCTAAGTAGGAGATAAAAACAGGAAATCAGTATCAACCAACCCTGCTGTGAATTAGTCTTCCCCTGAATATTATAAACACTTCTACTGGAAGAATATAAGTGAATTGAACAAAAAGGAAAGAAAGAAAGATCTCACTCTGGCTGTACAATTGCCAATGCAGTAATAGAAACAACATTGAAAACCAAAATAACATGGCTTCTTATAAAAATTCAAATCACATACTAATGATCCTTATGGAAAATGACCTGGAATTATTTCCAAAGAACTAAAAAATAAATATTATAGCCATGGGCAAACAATTCAAAGTAGACAAAGAGATTAATGATGTAAGGAACTCAATCCAACTCATGAAAATAGAGCTCGAAGTGCTGAAGAAAACTCAAAAACTGAATTGATTCTGGAAATGAAAAACTCCATAACCGAAACAAAAACCTCAGTGGAAAGTCTTCCCGACATAATGGGTCATGTCAAATACAAAGAGTTGGGAATGAAATACAAAGTATAGGAATTGGATCACTCAGTAAATATCAATAGGAAATTAAAAACATACATATATGAAGAGAACATGTGAGGGTTGGGGACATCTGAAAAATGTACACTTCAAATTATATGCCTA
>NW_008339916.1:692687-717502 GCF_000622305.1 Nannospalax galili
AGGAGAATACCATAGCAAATTTATAGAAAATATCTTCAGTAAATCACTTAGAAGAAAATTTGTCAAACCTAAAGAGTTGCCCATCCAGTTTTAAGGGGCTTACAGATCAAATAGAACTAGCAAAAAACTCACCATTGACATATTAGAGTTCAAACATTGAATACACACAATAAAGGTATTAAAGGCTACAAGAGAAAAAGTAAAGTCACTTATGAAGGCACACCCAGAACAAGAAAAACTGATTATGCAGCAGAAACCATTGAAGCGAGAAGTTCCTGCAAAGATGCATTGCAGTTCCTGGAATACCACAGCTGTCAAACTAGACTATTATAGCCACAAAAACTGGCCATTTATTACTGAAGAATTTTTGTGTAGGCTAAGAGATACAAAAGCACTTTTAGTTTTCAACATTTCTCCACCCAGTTTGACCAGCACCATTTGTTGTACATGTTGTCTTTTACAATGTGCTTTTTGGCTCTTTTTTTTTTTTTTTTTTCAAAATTCCGGTTGCTGTAATTATATCGACTTAAATTTAGTCCTAAATTCTCCATAGATGAATGTCTGGTGTCTGTTTTTATGCAGTATCATGCTGTTTTTATTATTATGTCTCTGAAGTACAGCATGAAATCAGGGATGGCAAAGCCTCTTGTTCTTCTATTGTTCAGAATTGTGTTGTATATGCTTGTTTCTTGTGAAATTTATAACTTTTAAATTTCTGTCAAGAGTTGGTTTGGAATTTTAATGGAGATTACTTTTGGTAGAATGGTCATTATCACTATACTAATCCTAGTGATCCATGAGCTTGGGAAGCTTTTCCATCTTATAATATCTTCTTCAATTTCTTATTTCCATATCTTGAATTTTAATATAAAAGTCTTTCACTTCCTGGGTTATAGTTATTCCAAGATAGTAAATTGATCACAACCTCAGCATAAGACCTGATACCCTAAATCTAATGAAGAAAATGTAGAGAAAAAATGGAATTTAGAGGCAAAGAAAGGGACTTTCTGTTTGATGATGCAGGCATTAAAACAAAGAATTGGCAATGGAATCTCAAGAAACCCAAAAGCTTCTGTCTGTAAAGCAAGGAAGCCGTCATTCAAGTGAAGACACAGCCTACAGAAATGAAAAAGATTACCAGATATAACTCTGACAGAGGTTTAGAATTTAGAATCTACAAAGAACTAAAATAAAATAAACATTTTAATTAAAAATTGAGGAACTAAACAAAGTTCTCCAAAGATATATTGCAAATAGCTGAGCAATAATTTTAAATGTTTATTATTCTTGGCCATCAAGGAAATCTCATCTCACTGCACTTAGAATGGGTAATATTCACAAAACAATGACAAATGCTGGCAGGGATGTGGTAAAAACTTATTCACTGCTGTTGGAATTGAAAACTGGTGGAGCCACTATGGAAATAAATGTGGAAATTACCCAAAAAGCTAGAAATAGATCTACAGTATTATCCAGCCATATTACTGTTGAACATATACCCAAAGGACTATCTCATACTACAGAGTTATCTGTTCATCCATGTTCATTGCTACTGTATTCACAATAGCCCAGGAATGTAAGCAACCCAGATGTCCATCGAGTGATGAATGGATAAGGAAACTATGGTACATTTACACAATAGAATATTTTTCAATTGTTCAGAAACTGAAATTTTAAAATCCACAAGTAAATGGGTGAATTTGAAACACTCATACTGAGTGAAATCACCTAGACCAAGAAAGACAAATGTCATGTTTTTTTTTTCTTTCTCATAAATGGATACTATCTTTGAATGTTTAAATAGGTTTGTTTCAATTGGGCAATCCTATGATGTCTTAGCTTTAAATTGCTGATTTTCAGCTTACAGTTTATCAGGGGGAAGCAAAAGCAGGAGCTCAGGGAAGGAGCTGAAGCACAGACCATGGAGGAATACTGTTTGGTGCATTCTTATACAACATAAGACTACCTGTCCTGGGATGACATGACCCAAAGTGGACAGGGCCCTACCACATCACTCAACAATCAAGAAAATGCCCTACAGACACGGCCACAGGACAATCCAATGGAGGAAATTTCTCAATTGAAATTACCTTTACCCAGATATATCACATTAACAATGAAAGCTATCCAGCACAATTGACACCTGGTCAACTTGACAAAAAATAGATCACTATTTAACCATAAGCTTCTCATCTCTTATCCCTAAGATGTCATGTTAATATTAATATTACAGCATAAAACAGTACAACTTTAAAAATCCCACAGTCCCTAAAAATTCAAACACTTTAAAAGTTCAAGATCTCTTTAAAAAAATCAACTGAACATCTGGGATTCATTCACGGTCTTCTGGTCTCCAAAGGGACAGGGAAATTCCCCTTCTCTGTCACTACCATTCACAGCACACACAGCTTGTCTTATTGACTTAGGCTGGTTCCACTCCACAGGTGCCACTGCCCTTGGTGGCATCCCATGGTCTTGGCATCTTCAATATGCTTGGGTCTCTACTGAAACTGAGGCTTCACCTTCAATAATGGACTCTCCCGGCCTCTCAGGGTGAAAACCTCAGAATCTCTCCATGACACCTTCAGTTCTTGGGGTCTTCACCACAACTGAGGCTGAACTTTCACCAATGGGCATTTCCTGTTCTCTCAAGTTGCCAAGTAAGTTTGTTTCAATTGGGCAATCCTATGATGTCTTAGTTATCATCTGCTCTCCATGACTCCTTCATGTCTTCAACACCAGTACCACTTAGGAAACTCTTATACATTGCCAAGCTCTGCAACCCGTATGATGTATACACTTGGCCCATCTGGATCACAGTTTCTGTGTGGTGACTCTGAGGAAATACTTCCCAAAAGATTTCGCTTCAGTGATGCTGGTCTCTTGTTACTCACAATTGATTTTCAGCCCCAGATAACTAGCATCAATTGTCCCACTAAATCACAAAATGTTTCATTACCAATAATGCTTTACAGAAACAGCCATGATAGTCTTTGTTTCCCTTTGAAGATTCACAAGCCAGTCTTCCATCTTCTATACCTCTTTCTGCATAACTGTTACAAGCTCCACAGCAGCAACTCACTAACATCTAAGCACTCAACGAATTTTCCATCCCAAAGTTCCAAACACTTTCACAATCCTCCAAAAAAACAACATGATCAGGTCTGTCTTAGCAAAACCCCACAGTTCTGGTACCAACATTTAGTTTTCAGTTGCTGATTTTCAGCTTACTGTTCATCATGGCGGGAAGCCAAGGCAGATAAGGGAAGGAACTGAAGGACATCCCATGAAGGAACACTACTTGCTGGCTTGCTATTCTGATCTTTGCTCATCCTACTTTTGCCTGCCCAGGGGTGGCACTGTTCACAGAGGGCTTGGTCTTTCCATATCACTCAGCAAACAAGAAAATGACACACAGACATTCTCCAATGGAGAATATTCCTCAATTGAGATTACTTCTACCCAGGTTTGTCAAGTTGACAACTAAAACTATCCAGCATATGAAGCCAGGAAACTAGTAAGTGACCATGGAAGGGGTTCATGGGAGGATAGAAAGATGCAATGATATAGATAGGAAAAGGGGAAAAGATAACAGCAAGAGTTAAATGGAGTAGGGATTTGGAGGGCAAGGAAGAATATATAGGTATAAATATAAGTAACACTATATATTTTTTGAAAATGTCATATGGAAACCTATAACTATAGAAGCTTCTTAAAACAGACACATACAAACTATAAAATGAGTTAAACTATAGTTACCTTGTAACAGTGTCATTGGCTTTATGAGACATCGCAGGCTAGTAAATTTTAAAGAATTCCAGAATTGGACTCCCTGTTTTGAAGTTAATGACCTGAAGGAAACCATGACCCTCAAACAATACTGACTATTGTCATTGTTCTTGGTTACCCACTAGAATTTGACAGTAAGAACATATTGCTGAATTTACATTCCATAGTAATCATGGACCAAAGAAGGAGAACTCAAGCTGGTACTGACCTTAAAGCTTCATCTCTACAGTCAACTTTCATAGTACCAGAAGATGTTATGCATGCTACTGTAAGAAAATGTGATCATCCACCATATCCAGCTGTGAACACTGCTAACTACAGGATATGCCCATTGGTACAATAGTACCTTGAATGTTGTTGGAGTAACCAAACACATTCTAATAGATTTAAGGTCCATTTCACAATACCTGGCTCAGGGTCAAGAACCTGTTGCTAGGCTGATCACAAGCTGTAGGAGAGAACGTACTGCAATTATTCGGTTAAACAGACATAATATTAAGCTTTCTCCTAATGATTTCTTCCTATACCCATAGATTAGTGCACCTCTCAGCTCTCACTAGAGAGGTTTCATTTTGCAGCAGATGGCAATTAACACAGAGGCCTACAATTGGTTGGGATATATAAAACTAGAATCTGCAGAGTACTCAACCAAATATCATACCCTCTATTCCAAAACCTCAGGGATCATTGCAGAAGAAGAGGTGGAAAGATTTTAAGAACCAAAAGTTGTGGCAAAATACAAGGAAACAACATTGTCTGAACATGATACCATGATTGCACATATGAATCCACAGCACGTGTGACAGTACAAGACCTTTGCAAGCCCAATCCATACAAAAATTCTGCATGAATGGAGGAAGTTGGAAAAAAACCTCAGGTGTACTTGAAGAAGAGTCAGTTTTCTTTAAGGTTTTGATCACTGGAAATTTGAACGCATTCAAAATAATAGACTCACATCCAGGAGAATTGGGGGATCAGAAATTAGACCTGATAGGCATCTTGAAAAGAAAAATAATAAAGGAGACAAGAAGTCAGAGGGTAGTAGAGTGAAAGGTGGAGATGTGGAGAGTGTTTGTATATAACAAAATATAACATATGAAATTCTCAAAAAATCAATAAAATATTTTAAAAATTGAAAAAGAAATAAAAATTTCCTTGATAAAAAATTAAAGGAATTTATGAGTACTAAACAGCTTCATGGAGGACTATAGAAGGGTTGTTTCAATCTGAACAGAAGGGTGAATACACCCAATATGTGAAGAACAAATAGATCATGGCAGAAAAGGTAGTTAAAAGAGAATACAAAAAAATCAACCAAATGACAAGAATTCATTCACGCCTTTCAATAATACTAAAAAATATTATTGGCCTCAAATCCCCAGTAAATTGAACCAAAATAAAATATTGAACTATAAAACAAGTTTTTCTCTGCCTCCAAGAAAAACTTCATAGCATCAAAAATGGACATGATCTTGGAATAAAACAATTGAAAAAGTTATTGCAAACAAATGAAACCAAGAAATAAGCAGGCATAACTTTTCTAATATTTGACAAAATAGACTTCAATAGAAAACTAATCAGAAGAGATAATGAAGAATATTTCATTCTTATTAAAGGAAAATTTATACACCAGTGGATATTGTAATCCTAAACATGCACACAATAAATATAAGGGTATCCAATTTCGTAGGAGAAATACTATTAAGATCTAAAATTAAAAATTGAACACAACACAGTGATAGTGGATAATTTCACTATCCCATAATTACCATTAGAGTGGTAACAGAAAAAAAATTAAAAAGAGTAACTCAGGAAACAAACAGCATCATAAATCAAATTGATAAAACAGATATCAAAAGAACCTTCAATTCAAACATTATATAATAAAAATTCTTCTCAATGGACTTTGTAACTTTATCGAAATTTGAGAACCTATTAAAAAATAAAGCAAGTCTCAAAGAAATATATAAAATTTGAAATAAGATCTTGAGTTCTATCAGCTCACAATTGAAACTACGGAAAGTACACAAAACATGGAAATTGAAACTACAGAAAGCATACAAAACGTGGAAAAAATATTGAATGATAATTGAGTCAGAGAACAAATCAAGGAAGAAATTGTAAAATTCTTAGAATTGAATGAAAAGGAAAACACAACATATTAAAATCTATGGGTACAATGACCAGTTCGAAGAAGAATTCTCATTGCAGTAACTGCCTATATCAAAGAATTTAAGAGATATCAAATTAATAACTTAATGATGTTCCTGAAGTTCTTAGAACAGGAACAACAATACACAAAAGAGTAGACAGGAAGAGATAAATCATATCAGGACCAAAATTATAAAAATAGAATTGGAAAAAACATAATACAAAGACCCTATGAAATGAAGATTTTGATTCTTTGCCAACATTAAAAAAATTGACAAACCTTTAGCCAAATTAACCAAAATAAAGAGAAAGATCAATATTTAAAAGAGATGAAGAAGAAATACATTTCACTAGACATTGAGGAAATTCAGAGAATCATAAGGATATATCAAGAAATTTGTATTCTACCAAACTGGAAATTTTTTAAAGAAATTGATACATTTCTAGATATATATTAACTAACAATGCTGTCAAAATTAAATAATTTCATAACAACCATTGTGATGGAAGTAGTACTTAAAAGTCCCCCAATTTATGAAAAGTCAAGGTCAAGAAAGTTTCTACCCAATAATCTACTAGACCTTAAGAGAAGACCTAACAACACTATTCCTCAAGTAGAGAACAAAGAAACTTTCAAAATTATTCATGTTACATAGTACTGTCCTCCAACAAATGCCATTTTCTTAAACTCTGCTCAGCTTCTCTGGCTTGCATAAGATCATCACAGCTGGACTCGACGACTGCTGATGCCCAACATAGGAAGGGCTGGGAGAGTCACATGACCTTCACCTACATATTGAGGCACATTTCCTGATACAGCCACACCTCCTAACCCATGATCAGAAATCCAGCCCTAATTGCATGTATACTTGGGGAATGGTTAGAGTATATAGGCTGGGGAAGATAAAGCAATGGTCTCTCTTGTCATCTTTATGTGGCTATGGAGAAGTGATCATCCACCTACCTTGGGTGAAGACTTTCTGTTGTGGCCTTGAGGAGGCAGCATCCACACTCCTCCTCTGGGTAAACCCCACACATTACTCTGTCAAAAAGCCCAGGAAACTCATTCATTTCCCAGGGAGTATTTGGTGGATCGTATTTCAGTTTTTCATTGTAACCAAGGAAGGAGGGGGCAGACGCTGTTTCCACCTCTCATGATGGAATTTTTGTAAGACTTCAGAGCAAGATAATGATGTATACACTTTATCTTCTTTTTTAAAGTTTTATTTATTTTTATTTTATGTGTATGTGTGTATTGCCTACATGTAGGTAAGTGCACCCGTGTCACGCAATGCTCGCGGAGTTCAGAAGAGGCTGTCGGATCCCCTGGGACTGGAGTTATGGACAGTTTTTAGCTGCCATGTGGGTACTAGGATTCGAACCCGGGTCTTCTGCAAGAATAACCAGTGTTCTTAACTGCTGAGCCATCTCTCCAGCCCCCATACTGTATAATCTTGCTCAATAGTGTGCTTGAAGTCTTATTTAGAGCAATAAGATGAGGAAAGGAGAAAAAAAATAGAAAAGGGAGTAAAATATCCTTATGTGAAGATGATATGGCTTTGACAACTGATAAGCACATTCGTCAAAGTATCACTATACAACATTAACCCACAGGAGTCATTAGCCTTCATAGATATAATGGACAAACCTTCTTGAGAAAGAAGTCAGAGAAACAATACCATTCACATTAAGCTAAAAAATCTAAAGTATTTTGGATTATATCTAATGATGGAAGTGAAATCAAGTTTAAGGCAATGAAAAAAACTGAAGCACATACTAGAAGATGGAAAGATTTCCTGTGCTCAAAAATTCATAATATTAATATTGTGAAAATGTCCATTTTGTAGAAATACATTGTACAGATTCCATACAGTCCTCATTAAAATTCCAACATAATTCTTCACAGAAATTGAGAAAACAATCTCAAATTTCATATGGAAACATAAAAGGCATAGCATAGCTGAAACAATATTGAACAATTTTTAAAGCTAGAGATCTAACTATCGTAGATTTCACTTGCAAAAATATATCCCAGAGCTAACAAATCAAAACAGCATGGGTAATCTCATAAAGCACATTTTTGATCAATTGAATAGAATCAAGGACCTACATTTAAACCCATAACGTTATAGCGACTTGAGTTTTGACAAAAACACAAGAATAAACATTGGAGAAAAGCAAAACACACTCACTCTAAAAAAGCAATTTTATGTGTATGTCTCTGTGTGGGTATGTGCATGTGAGTGCAGGTGTACGCAGAGGCCAGAAAAATGGATATCTTTGGAGCTGGAATAATAGGAAGTTGTTAGCCACCCCACAAGTGTGTTGGTAACCAATCTCAGATCTTTTGCAAAAACACAAAGCACTCTTACTGCTGAGTCATCTTTTCAATTAAAAAATATTCATTCTTAATCTACCTTATATCTTTAACTTAAGACAATCTAGCTGATTCGTCAAGGATCTTCAGATAACTTTATATGTCAAGGAAGTGATGCTTAGGGACAACTGTGAATATTTTGGAAATTATTCTCCATCAAGAACCTATTTTCCCCATAACAAAGAAACAAGGAGGGGCTGCCAACCAGTGCTCAGCCATATCACACCAATTGCTCAGGGCAAGTAGCCCCAGTTCCTTCCAAGGAAGTACTTTCCAGACCAGGACATAGGCACAATGAGAAGAGTGAGCTGGAGAGAAACTTACCAGACTATTAGACACATGGACAGGTGTTGGATAGACTGAGCACAAAAAGATATCACAGTCAAAGCAGGCTGTGGAAATAGAGATATATTGAGTTTTGGAGTTATACAGCCACAAGGAAAATGCAATGAATATAGACAGAGAGCAGAACATTTTAAGCTGAAGAGATGGAAGCAGAAGTGTAATGTAAAATAGTATGTGAGGAACATCATGTGCAGAACAGCAAAATACCAGATATTAGAATTTTAGTTTTTAAAAGGATCAGTTAGCACACAGAGGACTGAAATAAACAGATGAATGAAATGAAAATACAATTAAGGATGTAGACAAGAATGTTAGTAAAGAGAAAAAAAATATGACTGGGCTAAGAAAATAAAATTATAGAGGGAAAAATTCAGCAAGGAAATTGAGTCTTTGAAAGAGAACCAAATGCTAGAAGTGAATGAATCTATCAAAAGCCAAAACAAACATTGGAAAGTATCATCAACAGACTACACCAAGAGAATAACAAATTACAGGGATGGAGAACGGAGTTGAGAAAATAATACATTCAGACTCATTTTTGTGATTTGAATTAGAAATGTTGCCTATAAGCTCATATATTTGATGGCTAGAGTGGAAATATGAGCTTTAACAAGCATTGAAGAAGGCTGATAATAGTGACATCAGAGAGCTAGGCAGCTAAAATCTGATAGATGTGTGTCAGTTACTTTTGGCCACAACAATGCTGTGTAATAGCCAACTTAAAAACCCCAAGACATGTGATGATCATCATTTAATTACCTCATTGCTTTGCAGGATTCAGTTGACCTGGATCAGGCTTAGCTAATCTTAAGTAGACATTACCCATAGGAATGGGAGACAGCTGGCTGTGACTGATCTAGAAACTTTTTGGCACAGATGACTTGGATGACCTAGCTGTCATCCATGTCATCATTTACCAGGCTGTTGAAGACATTTAAAAATGGCATACGACCCAGGGTAAGGTAGGTTAATGGTAATATCAAGCTTCTGTTAAAGTCAAATTATCAAATTTATATTAGGTGTGTCAAGTTGCATGTCCAATCACAGAGCAAAAATGATAAAGCTGAGAGACCGCCAAAAATGTTATCTCCACTGGATGAAAACTGCTGGTAATAAAGTTCACTCCACATTTAAGAAATTTCCATGGATTCACAGTGTGATCTTGGAAAATATCTTATTTAGCCTTGGGTCTCAGTTTTCTTTGGTAATACAGATATACTTTGAATAACGAATTGAATATTTTATATGCTGTTGTGTGATGATGATAAACTTGTGGACTCAAGAAAGGAGAGCCATAAATGAACACAAAGTTCATTTATTTAAGGAAGGTATATTCAGTGATGTATTTAATGTATGAGTCTTAAAAATGTTCAGCAAATGTTCAGACCAAAGGGATGGCCTTAGTTTTAAGCTAATGTTACTGATGTTTAAAATACAGAATTTTCTATTTGGAGAAGGAAAAGGAAGCCTGAGATAATGAGACTGGTGGACAGATGAGAGTAAATGAAACTCTACTTACATGGATAAACTCAAATAAAATCTCTTGGTAAACCCTGAACCAAATATGCATTGCACTTTAATTACAAAATATCAAAAGTCCTGAGAGTTGGGGCTGGAGCCATGGCTCAGCGGTTAAGAGCACTGACTCCTCTTACACAGGGCCCAGGTTCGATGCCCAGCACCCACATCACAGTTAACAACCATTTGTAGCTCCAATTCCACGGGATTCGATGCTCCAAGATCACTGCAGGAAATGGTTGCACTTTCATACATGTAGGCAATACATTCATACACATAAAATAAAAATAAATAAATAAATCAAAGAAGAAATAAAAAATAGATTTAAAATAACAGTTAATGACTTTCCAAATCTAAAGACAAATTAAAGATTTCAGAAGTTCACTGTGTTATTATCAGTACAAATTTAACAAACTCCAGTCTAGGCATTTTACAGTCGATTGAAAGGGAAAAAGTATGTGGAAAGGATAAAACTGAGCACTCAGACATAATTTTTAAAAATGCTGCCAGCATTCTTTCAAGGTTATTGCAGTCAAATTCTCTCATTTGTAGTCACGCTGTTCTCTTTTACTCAGTCAATACGTCTCTGCTTTTCTCTTTTGAAGATAAACACAAAGGAAATTTGCCTGTACCTACATAATCCAGGATAATCTCTCCATCCATATATTCTTTATAAAATCTACAATGAACATTGTTCAGATAAGACAACACTTACAAATCCTAGGGCTAGAGATCAAAAATCTTTTAGGGCCATTTTCCATCTTATCAAATATAGCAACATCCAAATCTAAACAACAAAATATGAGAAACTTCTGTTGGGGAGGGAATGTGAAAATCATGTTGATTTGGTTCTAGTACTTAGAGTGGGAGGTGACATGAAGTTTGGAGAAGGTACATAGTGTGCAACAGGTGGAAAGTAGATAGAAAAAATTAAACTTCTGTCCCATCTTACCTGTAGAAATCTGAGTCTGCATCTGAGGTCAGATATGAGTAGTATTAGCATAGTAATAGATATCAGGAAATTTGTTACAGACCAATACAGGTTATCTCCAGAGACTTGAACTTTCTACTTAAAATCAGCATATTGTTTAAAGACTGGTCTATTAAAATATTTATGTATGTAAGTATGTATATGTTTTGAGGATTCTCAGTTTGGACTCTGGGCATCACATGTGCTAAGGTATTGCCTTAATAATGAACTAGCCCCTCCTTCCCTAAAATTATCAGTTTAATAGTGTATAAAAGCAGGCTTAAAAATGACATAGTATCATAGTATAGCCTGCATAGGGAAGGGCAGTATTTTTTGTGTATGCCAGTGTATATGTAGACACATATACACTCAGCCGAAATGTAAAATATATTGCCTAATACCAATGAGAGTAGTTTAAAATGTTAAAAAGCGGTATTAGACAAACTCAAAAAAGCAGGGCAGTCTGAATTCATGTTGCTCAGCCATTTCTGTGTAGAAAAACAAATCTTTTTTATATCATTTTTGAAATGTAAGTCTTAACCCACAGGAAAGCATGCTCCTCTGAATTAATTAATCAAACTTCCTTTGTTTTTTAAGTTTCTTTAAAGGAAGGATTAACCTATGTATCACTGTGCACCTCATACTGTGTAGCCTATTCTCATATTCTCAGAAATGCTCCAGCCTCTGACTCGTCAGTAGCGTCCCTGAATTTCTCCCACCTGAATCTCATTTAAAATCGAGTCTAAGAATCAAAACCTCAATCTACAAGTGTTCCAATTTGCCAGATATTCCTTTTGAGCTGGTAAAGAAGAAATAATTTCCCACGGAGCATGTAGACAAGTAGTCAAGAGCTGAGGTGAAGGGAGAGGGCTCTAACTGCTCCAGAACCCTGAGAATGCCACAGAATTCTATTCTGTTATATTTATCACCAAAGGCTCTTAAAGTCTTTCCAACACCTCTTCTACACTGTTGCCTGAGATTTGAGGGTAAAATTGTGACCCTCTAGCCTACTTCCATTGTACAAGCACCTTTCTCTTCGTAATAACCTGTCACCATTCCTATATCCCTGGTCCAATCCTTTGTTCTGAGACACAAGAACTACGAACTCTCGGTTGGTGCCATTTGGACCAGATTCATGCATATAACACTAACGTGTGACTTCTGATAATGCAGGTATTTGGGGGTCACCAACACTCTTGTCATTGTTGTCCTCTCTAGAGTGAATTGATTGCATTTCTGCAGTAAGGTTTACATAGCAGATATAGCCTCAGGTATGTACAAAGAAGAGAACCTAAAGCCTGTCAGAAATAAATACATTACTGCAGGAAGGACTGAAGACATACTCCCACCCACCTCATTATTCAGAGTATTCCATACAGAAATTCTTCTTGGGGATGGGAAGATAGCTCAGCAGTTAAGAACACTGGCTGCTCTTGCAGAGGACCCAGGTTCTGTTCCCAGCACCCACATGGTGGCTACAACTGCCTGTAACTGCAGTTCCAGAGGGTCCAAAGCCATCGTCTGTCTTCTACCGGCATTGTAAGACACAGGTGCAGTTTTGTAACTTTCATATCTTTCATATATGCAGACAATACACTCATACACATAAAGTAAAAGAAAATAGTAAATACGATTTCAAAAAATATTCTTCTTAAAATGAAAAGACAAAAAAAGATATTCTTCTTGAAGTCCACTATCAGCCCTGGAGACCTGATACAATATGGTAAGGTGAGGGCTCTGCAGTTCCTGGGTAGGTGGTTTCTGGAAGATAAGAGTTCCAAACGCCACACTTCATGTGTTGTTCTGTTTATGGACGTACAGACCGGCTTTCCAGATTGCTGTGATATTTTGAAAGAGATTACGTTCTTCAGAAGTGTGTGAAATCAGACCAGCACTGTGAAGAGGCTCGGGTGCTACTAGGCATTAACGTAATGACCTTGAGGAAACTAGGGAAGCCTTTCAGTGCACAACAAACAGGCTTTACTGAAATCTGCAACCTGTTGTCAGCCTCAGAGAAGCCACAGGCAAATGCAAGCAGAAGAAGGAACATCCCCTATTCCCTGAACTTGCTTAATGGCTTATGGCCTCTTAGTGTCTTGTCAAGAAATGTAGGGACGATGGGGCTGGAGACATGGCTCAGTGTCTAAGTGCACTGGCTGCTTTTGCTAAGGATCCGGGGATTCCTTTCCCTGCACGCATATGGCAGTGGAAAACCTCCAGCTCAAGGGAACCTGATACCCATTCCTTACCTTCATGGGGTATTGCAGAACATGAGTGCACTTATATGCATGCAGTCAATATACTCATACATTAAAATAAAATAAAATAAGATAAAACAAAAATAATAAATAAAATGTTTTTAAAGGTATTTTAGGGCTGAAGGGTTGAAAGTCTTGGCTTGAAATGCTGTCCTCAGGCTTCAGAGAAGAGCAGGCCCACACAGTGAAAGAGGCCAAGATGACGTGTCATCCATGTTTGCTAAGAGTTTTGCCCACTCCAGAACAGAGAACACCCTCCTATGTTTACCTCAGTCACCTAACTTTCTACAGTGAAATCCCAAGGTTGTGCTGGCTGTACCCTTAGGTGCCAACTCAATTCTTCCTTCTGATTCCTAGGAGACAGGCACACTAAAAGGAGAGAAGAACCTGTCCAGTGAGGCCTTAAGCACTACTTAAGGGAAGACTAGTTAGGACAACTTTATCATTGCTCTTAGGTTCAGTTTCTTCCATTCTTCCTCTTTCTCTTAGGCTGGTGGGCTCTATGCTCCTTCTCATGCCCACACTGAAAAGCTGTGCCTGACACAAGTTATAATGTCTCACAGCCAGAAGCATCAGCAATACAGGATTGAGCAAGGCTTTCAGGCCTAGACTGTGGTGAGCAAGCAGGTTCCTGCAATAAAGGAGGTAGGTGTCCCAGCTGCCTCATTCTCTGCTCCCATATCAGATACCACAGAGAGAATTCCTGCTTTTGGAACCTCGAATCCTCCTCAGAATATTTTGGGATGCTGAGCAGACCATCCTCTTTGTGGTTATCCTGTGGGGGAACTTCATGGAAGGCAAACATACCCCTGAGGAAAATAGCTGGAAGTGGCTGTTTATGATTGGCAAGCCACTTGTGATTCCCCATTTCACCTGTGGGGAATCCCAGGATGTGAATTACTGGAAATTTGGTGTAGGAGCAGTACCTGGAGTGTAGGCTTGTTCCTGGCTGTGATCCTCCAGGCTATGAGTTCATGGGGGCCCAATGGACCATGCAGACAGCGGCAAGATGAATGTCCTGCAGTTTTTCCTCAAGGTCAGTATGAGCAGCCTTACTGCCTTCATAGACTTATATAAGGAACTTCCAAAAGATTAAGAGGACAGACCCCAGGCTACAGTTGCTGTCATAGCTAATTCTACTGCTGTGGACAATGCAAGTTCCAGAGACAAGTTCATCAGCTTTTCCTGTCCTATGTTTGAAGTAAGCTTACCACTCTGTGTTTAAAGAGTACAGTCAAGTTTCCGAACAGTGGAGAACCCCAGTAGAGTTAGTGTGAACACATGGTATAGCATCTCTCTGTCCAAGTTCTATATGGGCATATTATTTTTCAACTGTTCTGTGTAATAGAAAATGTAGCTTCAAAATCCAAGTTTATGAGTGATAAGGCGTGACATACATGCTGCTTATCGGATTTAAGAATAGGAAATTTGTATTTTCGCAAGAATATTATGAGGCTTTCAAACTTTTTTGTGATCTGGAGCACAATGACTTGACCTTGGCATAGGGGTCTCATTGGAAGAGTGCAAAAAACAAGCAATGATTTTGAAAAGAGGTTCAAGAGAAAAAAGATCAGTGAAGAACTGTACAGTATGGAACATGAGTGAGGAAGATGATAAGATACTGGTGCAGATCTTAAAACAACTAAAAAGGAGGAATGCGGAAATGGAATGCCAGATCAGAGCACTGCAGTATAAGTGGCCTGAGCCAGGATATTAGCAGATTTGGGAAGCTGCGATTCACAATTCTTCAAGCTAATTTTTTTTTACTGAATTTTAAGTTGTGCTTGATGGTGGGAAGGACCAGATTCCTGTATTATGTCTTAGAGTTAAGAAAAAAATCCTAGAAAGGGAAATGGGCTTGAGAGATAGCTCAGCAGTTAAGAACACTGGCTGTTCTTGCAGAAGACCTGGGTTCAAATCTGAGCACCCATATGGCAGTTAAAAGCTGCCCATAACTCCAGTCCCAGGGGATCCAACAGCCTCTTCTGTCCTCCACGGGCATTGCATGACATGGGTGCACTTACCTACATGCAGGCAATATACACATGCACATAAAACAAATAAATAAAAATAACAAAAAATATTTTTAAAAATTTTTAAAAAGAAAGGGAAATGGTACTTAATAATTCATATTGAGTTATGGGAAAACTAGAAATAAATCAGTACCTGGAGTAGATTTGGAGGAAGCTCTGCTTTCCTCTGGTGCAATTGAACTCAATGAGGACACTAAAAGCTCTGCCATACACGTCACTCAGAAATATATCCTACGAAATAGGTTGTGGTTTGAGGTGACTTGCATCATCTCTCAAGACATTTTTTTCCTCACCAGAGACAAGTGCATTAAGACAGCATTATAAGTGTGTTGCATTGACTGTGATTGTGTCAACCTTAAGAAAGGGCTAAATTTTTAGTGGAGTGAAATGAATTTAAAAAGCACTGAATTTTGAAGACCACTGTATTTTGACACAGATGGAAGGATCCCATCTTTGACATGATCTAGGAGCTTTGTGTTGAATCCAGCTGTGGAAGATTATCCATACCCATATTAGAAAACATATCCTTTTTGTGTGGAAATTTACTGTTTTATTTACAAAGCGACATTTTGGGGTGATTTGGTATCCAGTTACTAACACCACATATTTTCTGAGATATCCTGAGTTACAAAACAAATTCCCAGGAGATACTGATAAGTTGTAGAATCTAAATAATACTGATGACAACTTCTATTTGTCATAAACTAAGCTCTTCTGGAGAGAGAATTGAGCTGCAACAAGACAAAAATGATAGTGAAAGGTTTCAATAGTGAATGCGATGCTATCAGCAGGAGGCAAAGATCAATGTACTAACTTCCACATTCCAATTCTTTGCAGAGAACAGCAGACAGCTTAAGGGTTATGTGGATTAGCACTGAAGTGTCATCCTCCCTCCTTGAGAAGAGAAACCAAAGGAAAGGCTGAAAAAAAGATTCTAGAGGATTATTTCAGTGGAAGAATGGGCATATTAAGAAAGGTGCAGAAGTGGGAAAGTACATTGTCTGGAGGCTCAGAAGACGCATATAAGGAAAGCCTTCTCAGATAAATCCTTCAGGGATTGGATGCTGAGATAAGGAATGCAAACACTGGAAAAGAAATGCCTGAGTTATTCCTGAGTCTTGGGCTGCAGGCCCTTCCAGATATATGAATTATATACGATATTACTAATATATTATATAATAGTATATAATATATTATTTCTATACTAGATCCTCTTTTATACTATCTAAGTATAGCCAATGCAATTGCCTATGGTCTGGCTTGAAAATTTGTTAGTTTTATCTAGGAGCCTGACCACACTCCATTCTCTGAAGATGTAGTATGCACCTCACATCGATCCAGGTGCTTCACATATAGAACACCATTCCTATAGTCATGTTGACAGATATGGGTCAACATTCTTCATGGATGCAGAACCTAAGGTACAGTGCATTTGGACATCTGTCACTTAATGAGTAAGTGACAGAGCAGAGGATAAATCTCTCATCTGAACTAATCACACACGTCCTAATCTGAGGTCAGTCTCTTAATTCTTTCTCTTTGTAGTGGCCCAGAATGTGTCTCATGCACCAAAAGAAACATAGTGCTAGAAACAGTATTAAAGAAACAGAGTTATGAGAATCATATATTTTTGTGGGTTTTCTGGACTTTACGAAAATATATCCTCTTGTTTCAGCCTCAAGATTCATTGAAAACTCTACCTAGAAACTGGCAGTTCTATGCAGACCTCCACTTTCCCAACCTGGAGCAATCTTCCCTGGTCTTCTCCCTTGTACTTTCTGTTCAAATCTGGAACCTGGCCTGCTGTCAGCTTACTACTAATGCCTCCTCTGCAGACCATTTCGTGCTTGTTGAGGAACAATCCACAATTACCTGATAAGCCCATGAGGATTTCTGCTCCTGAGAAATACCCTGGACATCTCATTACTTACCTGAATCGTTTTTGGTAGTTATAAAACCTTTCATTTAGCAGTTTACTTTACATAGTAGCAGTTAGATGCGTGGTTATCTCCCACTTGTCCTCCTCAACATATTCTCAGCGCTTTCCAAACAGGTATGAGTTGAACCTATTTGTACACAATCTTCTAGGGTGAAAGCTACAACTTTGAAATTACAGAGAGATGTTTCTGTTGTTTTTTGAAGGGCAATTTTTTAAATTATGTGCATGCACAATAAACTCAGCAGTGTACATTTAATCCAGTTTTTTTTTAGCCTTTGTCCTTTTTTTTTTTTTTTGAGACAGGTTTCCCTGTAGTCTGGGAAAGAGCTGGCCTGGAACTCACTGTATAGATCAGGCTGACCTCAATCTCACAGACATCTGCCTGCCTCTGTCTCCCATATACTGGGAATAAGGTGTGCACTACCTCACTGGGCAGAGGGCGAAGTTTTAAGCCACCTTCATATTTTCGATAGCATTTTATTTGTATGTATAATTTTAAAGAAACTAGTTATCTATATTCAGACAAATAAGCTTACTCAGGCAATTAGCAAGTTTGTTGTGCAAATAAACAGCTAATAAGGCTGAACTCTCTAAAACTCTGAACTTTTCAGAAGCAAAAATAAGTTCTTTGTTGAAATCCTATCTCTAATTTAAAAAGGAAAGGAAATTACTCATTTTTAGACCAAATCTGTTCTGTGTACCTGCTGCACAGGAAAATGTTGCCTGGCACAAAATGGTACCTACACAGCTCAGACATAGAAAATGTAGCATTTAACTAACCATTTAAAAGTGTGACCATGTATAAAAAGGAAGGAGAAAATTCTAAGCCCATTAAACTATCTAGATTATTGCAAAGGATAGTGAAGACTTCCTAAGTAAAAAATGAACACATGTCCTGATGGCACTCTGGGCATCTTTCATAATTAGTATAGTATAGGTATAAAATTTCATTTTCATTTTGATAAATACTGCTTAAATTTTTTTACAAAAATCCTTTCACATAGTGGGCATTTTTTGAAGCAAATGTCAAAGGAAAGCTATCATTTTTCTAATACTTTGGTTAAAAATGGAGAATTTGGTATAGAAAATGTTGCATCTTGTTTTATATTGAACGTCTGCTAAGTGACAGCTTATGTCAAAGACTGAAAGTGCTCGACACAGCTTGGAGTTCATTTTCCTAGACGGTACAGTTGAAGCTATGCAGGAGTGTCTGCCTTCTTTGCATGTTTGTCAGCAAACATGATGACCTCATGTTGCTATGTGGACCTAAGGGATGGAAGCAGGCTGTATTCTTGGGCCATCTAAAAGCCAAGACTTCCTGTCTACAGACATCAAAATTTATATGTAGAGAACTGAGCTTTTTGTCTGTCATCCAGCCAATTTCACAGTCTGCCTGCTACATCAGTTAGCTGTTACTTTAATTGAATAATACATAGTTGTTTTTCCTGTTATAAGGAATACTTTAATATTTAATTGAAAATTCAGTAGTGCATGTATTCTTATTGTGAAATGCTCCAAAATATGAATAAATCACACAGTTCTTCCATTTTGAAACTGTTCTAATATTCATCCCCTCCTCCGCATAGATAACCACAATCAGGAATTTGGTGTCTGTTGTTTTAAACCTCATTCTATGCTTTTCCAAATATGGATGCTGCACGAAAACATATTTGTAATATGTATAGTGGTAATTATGGACATATAGATCTGCCACTTGCCTTTGCCAAATTTGGAAAAGTGGATGAAGGCCCTGTCCAGCCCTGTGTATATATACTCTGCTTCATTTTTGTAAGTACGCCTTATGTTTTTAAACTATGACTTTAATATGTTATATTAAACAGTTTCTTCTTGATAGTCATAATAGTTATAGTACATTTGATGTTAAAATTAATATAATAAAGTAAACATTGTTAATATAAATTCTTGAGTAAACATTCATGTGTTTGGAGCTGAATATTCAGGGTTGCCAACTGCCTGGAGAGCAGCCAACAGGATATTGGCAGAGCCTATACTGGCTGACCCAGGGATGAGGCAGAGGCAGTTTGGCCCCTGGAGAGCAGCCTGTCCTAGCTGACCCAGGCCTGAGCCTGTATAGGTTAGTCTCTGACAATCAGTCTCCAGGTGCATGTCTTTCTCTTAGTAGTTCTGCCCTGGTGCTGCTTATACAATTACATATTACAAATGAAACTGTTACTGGAAACATGCCTTTGTCTTAGAAGGTCTTAGAAGGTCTTAGAAGTTCTGCTTGGCTACTGCTGATGCAAGTACATGTGGTTAATGGAACTGTGATTATTGAAACTGGGTGGTTTACAGAAACTTGTGGTTTTGTGCTATATTTCTATAGTAGATTCTTTCCTGCTTTGAAGCAAGGTATAAAAACATTGCTATCCTGCAATAAAGTGCCTGCATGGTCATCAGCCTGCAGGCCCTCCCGATCCCAGCTGTTTCTGTGTCTGTGTCTTTTTTCCTTAGTCCCCTACACTTCCCTCTCAGGTTTTAGAATACCATGCAGCTGGACTGAGGCCTTCATGTTTTTCTTTTTTTAGTATTATTTATTCAGTTATTTTTATGTGTATGAATGTTTTGTCTGCATGTATGTAAGTGCACCATCTCATGCAATGCCTGCAGAGACTAGAAGGGGGAATCATATCATTTGAAACTGGAGTTACAGATGGTTGTTAGCCACTATGTGGGTGCTTAGACTCAAACATGGGTCCTCTGGAAGAGCAGCAAGTGCTCTTAATCTCTGAGCTATTATTCTGGCCCACACGTTTTTCTTGTATGAAAACCATATTAAAGAGAAAATTGACTAAAGTGGATATAGTGTAGATATTTTAAGCTTATACAGATAGCTTAAATTTTATTTAAAAACTATTTTTATACCAGGCTGGGCATGGTGGCACATGATTTTTGTCCCAGCAATCAGGAGACAAAGGAAGGCAGATCTCTATATAGTGAGTTCCAGGCCAACTAGGGCTACAGCAGGACACTGTCTAAAACAAATCAAACAAAAATAAAACACCCAAACAAAATTTAGGGGCTCAAGAGATGGCACAGTGGTTAAGAGCACTGCTTCTACTTCCAGAGCACTGCGGATCAGTTCCAAGCACTAACACAGTGGCTAACAACCTTTGTATCTCCAGTTCCAAGGGATTTGATGTCCTCTTCTGGCCTCCATATGTACTGCATACATGTGGTGTACATACATACATGTACATAAAATAAAAATTAATTACTCAAGGAATTTTTCAAAAGCTGTGCCAATTTCCCTTTCTAGAATAAAATTGGTTAATTTCCTGGAATTTTATAAGCAAAAAAAATTATTTATTTATTTATTTTAGAAAGGGTCTCACTACATAGTCCTAACTGGCCTGAGGCTTGCTATGCAGACCATCCCATGCTGACCTTGATCTCACAGCATAGGCCTGCCTCTGCCTCTTAATTGCTGGGATTAAAGGCTTGTGCTACCACACTTAACTAAAAAATTTAAAATTTTTAAGCAAGATTATGGGAGATAAAATATTTTGACATTATTGCTTTTAAATTTGTTTTATTTTATTTTCTAAATCAGAATAAAAGTAGCTTATCACCTATATAATGCTGTATTTATTCAAGAATGTCCTTCTGTATTAGTTACTTTTCTTTTGCTGTGATAAAACACCACGCTGAAGGCAACTTACAGAAGAAAGAGTTGTTTTGGTTTATGGTTCCAGAAGGTAAGAATCCATTATAGTAGGAAGGCATGGTGGCAGATGTGGAAGAAGCAGAAAGCTAAGTGCTAACATCTTCAAGCAAGCACAGGAAGCAGACAAAGCCAGACTGGAAGGAGGCAAATTATATGCTGCCAAAGCCCACCCCCAACGGTATGCTTCCTCCAGCCAGGCCACAACTCTTAAAATTTCCATGACCCCAAGCAGGAACACCAATTGGAGACCAAGTGTTTAAATACTTGGAGCCTATGGTGGACATTCTCATCCAAGTCACCCACACCTTCACAATAGGCTTCGTTATGCAAGATTAGGGATATCTGAATGATCAAGGAGACAGTGTTTATGAGGAAGTTCACATGCAAAATCAATCCAAAACTCTTGGACCATTTGGCTTACAAAGCTCTAATTCCTGAACTCAGCTTAGCAAAAAGAGAGGAGAGAATGTGGGAAATCTCAGAAGTGAAGGAATTGATGCAGGGCAACTCCTATGAACAGGTTTGGGAAACCTTTGAATCATCATTTTCACTGTAGTGATTAAGTATAGTCTGGTCAATATTGCAGCAATGAAAGATGTCGTTTCATGGTGTTTGATCTCTGCAAACAATCAGGAGAATAATAGATGTATCCCCATATCTTTCTCATTGAACTATCTGTCTTGATCACTGTAGTGATTAAGTATAGTCTGGTCAATATTGCAGCAATGAAAGATGTCGTTTCATGGTGTTTGATCTCTGCAAACAATGAAGACCCACAATAGATAGTGGAGTTATATGAGTGGAACTGGTTGCTAAGTTCTGACTAACATTTGAGATGATCTAACAACACCAGTTAACGGTGGAATTAAATGGAGCAGGGACAAGGAGTCAAAATTAAGAATAAAACACAATGTACTTTAATATCTACAATCTCCTTCACTCTTAGTCAGCCCTAAGCAATCATTAATATAGATTCTGCCTCAACTTATTTAACTATTCTGTAACATGGCACATAAGTGAATTAATATATCAGCTCTTCTTGAAATCTCTCCCATAGGCAAGAAAATGTCCTACCTCATACTTTCTAAAGCAGAGTGACTTCATAAATGATGAGTTTGTGACCTTACACATCATCATTTAATTCCTAGAAATGCTGTCAGTAACTTTTAATAGAGGAAGATTTTTGGTATCTTTAACACTTCAAAGTACTTACAATACATAGCAGAGATCACAAGTATTGATATTAAGTGAATGGCCTGTGGGCTAGAATTGTTCTATTATTTTCACAGAATGAAATTATTACCACCCCCTTCATCAAACACTTTCATTATCTGTGTTTTGGCAGTGTATCCAAATATGTACCCCTACCCAAACACCCATAAACTTCCAGTCCTCATTCTTCTTTTTCATGGGATAAACAATCATACATATATCCTTCAGTGGCCCAGTCTAGCCCCAGTTCTTAGGCCATACTCTATGAACTTTCCAGTCTCAATTCTGCTCGGGGTGGCTCTCTGTCCCTCCTGCATCATGGGTAATCCCTTTCTTTCCTGACTACCATCAGAGAAACCTGAAAGCAACACATATATTGTTTTTCAAGAAGAGCTAATAAAATGTTTTTGATACTGTTTTTACCATCATCTTTGGAACTGATGAAATTGAAAATTTCTAATCAGGAAGAATCCTGGAGACACAGCAGCTATTTCTGTGTGTTTGCTTTATTAAGAGTTGTATAGGTGCTCTACTTGAAATGTTGCATTTGTCCAGGATCTCTTAGTCCTTAAATGGCTAATCTTGATTTGGGTTCTTATTCACTTTGTGGTAATGGCTCAACGGTTTTGGTACTGTTTCTCTCTTGGCTTTCTTGGAAGAGTGGTATGTTTTATAATATATTTCCTTAAAATCCCTTGAAAGCTTATTGTTAGCAGAAGGAGAATGGTTTTAGGAAAGAAGATAATGACTGAACAGAAAAGAGGTTTCACAAGAAGTAGTGGAGAGTGAAGAGGGTGTTTGGAGAGATCAGGACAGAGTAGGAATTCTGGAGCTTTCATAAGAAGGAAGAATAATAGGCCAGATTGCACTGTGTCACATGGATAACTCCTTTTGGTCTGTGCTCAAAAAGGACTTCCTTGTTCTCTATTTTAGCATTTGAGATTAGTTTTCTAAAACTCTGCAAGGCATGGATACCTCATTCCTGCCCATACTGCCCAGTGACTTACCCACAACTGCTGATCTCCTAAGCCTGGAAAATGAAGAACTGCTCCTCAGGTTTCATTTGTCAGCAACATATTATATCCATCAGGTAGAAACCCAAAGGTAACAGCAAGTCTGCAAAGAACCATTCCTGATTTAATTTCTAGATTAGGAGAGATGCATGCTAGTAAGGTCAGAAGGGGGGATTTCATTTCCACAAATTTCAAACCTTACCAAAGTGAGGTGCCACACTTGAATGCGCCATGCTTATTCTGGTAGCAGTCGTGGCAGGGAGAGGGAATCTCCTACAGTTCAACTGCCATGGCCATTCTCTCTTTTCCTTTCTCTCATCTTTAACTTAAGATTTTGGATGTCTTACTTAAAAATCCTTCAAGGCAATGTAACTATATTTAAGTTCAGTGGATATGTGACTCATCACCATTTGTTTCATTTAGAATTAGAATAGATATTATTATATTTTTATTAATCATATATATATATATATATGGTGCATACACGTCACAGCATACACATGGTGGTCACAGCACATCCTATGGGAGTTGGTTCTTTCCCAACCAACTGACCATGTGGTTCCTAGTACTGAACTCGGGTCATGAGAATTGTCATTCTACTGGCCATTGGGGGAAAAAAAAAAAAACAGCAATTCAGAGAAACTCACCTTCACTGATGATATGAAGAAGTTAAGTGGTATAATTTCTTTAGAAAATACATTGCCTAACTGGGTGTGGTGGCACACACTATTAGCCCCAGCACTTGGGAGATAGAGGCAGGAAGATCTATGTGAGATTGAGGCCAGCCTGGTGACTACATAGTGAGTTCCAGGCTGACTGGGGCTAGGGAGACCCTGTAAAACATAACTTGGCAACTTCTTTATTTTGCATTTGAAAAAAATTGAAGTTTAATACTTTGGGGAGCCCATAGTTTTGAGAAATTTTATTTCAATATCCAGGGAATTCTTTTTAAAATATATTAATTGATTCAAGAATTTTATGTATTTTGATCATAGTCAGAGACCCCTCCCCACTCCACCATCACCTTGCTATTCCTCCCCCTTTTAAAATGTCACATATAACTATCACAAATTCAACTCATCCCATTGTCACTTACTTATTGAGGAGAATTGAAACTGCACAGTTATGTACTGAACTGTACACGAAGTTTCATAGCTTTATTTGCAATAGATAAAGTCTATATGAATTTCCATCAATAGGTTTATAGATGAACTGATGGTTGTACATCATATAATAAGGTAATAGTCAAAAAACTATGACACACATAGTAGCACAGAACAAATGAGAAATGATTATTTTAAACTATAGATAAGGTGAGCTATATGAATCTTATAAGTAGCTGTTTCATGAGGGAGGGGCACAGATGAAATTCAAAAGAGGCTTGAAGAATTTTTGGGAAATGGAGTACATGCTTACTATCTCATTATTAGTAATGGGTTTGTGTTTTTATATTTTAAACTATTACATAGTTGAAAGAATGTAAGGTTGATAATAAATAAAATTTCTAAGAAATACCAAAACTCCT
>NW_008339916.1:717539-725782 GCF_000622305.1 Nannospalax galili
ATGAAATCATGCACAAGAAGAGTTTCAAATGTGCATGGGAAATTTATTTTTGTTTAAACCACAGAGCTTTAAGATTGCTAATATATAAACATAAGCAACTATTTTCTGAGATCAAATTCTTTTCAAAAATGTAAAAATTTAACTATTTTTTCTTTTTAAATGTTTCATCAGCATATATTAATTTTATGTGATAATGACTCTCAACATGTCATTTTTATTAGTAAAAGGTCAATAAAAGTTCTCTGCATGATATTTGCATTGTGTTATAAAAGACCTCCAAAATTGTAGCTTCATAAGTAAATTAGTCAAGTTTATGCTACTGTAACAAAATACTTTGAAGCAGCACTTAGGCAAACCTCAGCAAAAACTGAAGCTTTTGCCTTTGACTTTGCAATCACACAACCAAAAGTGAAGAGGGAGGCAGATAAGACCTGGTGTAACCCCTCAGGGGATGACAAGGTACCAATCATTCTGTCTTCCTCTTTAACAAAATGTTATGTAGTGGTTTTCTTCCTTATGAAGATAGGACTATTATTGCATCACCAGGAATTATATCCCTATTCTAGGTAGAAGGAAAATAAAGAAGGAAAAATAAGATGAGGTTGTGCTTTTATCAGCTAAATAAAAATATTCAAGAAATCCACATTTTAAATCTAATTTCCCATTGAATTGATGACATAAGGATTTCTACAGCTTCAAAGGAGAATGAGCAAGTCATTTGTTTTTATTTTAAGTCAGACTTAAATTAAATAATATGTACACTATAAACCATAGAGCAAAATAAAAAGGATTTTGGAAAGTTTACACACTGAATTGATTAAAATATAAAAATTAAAGAATGTAATCAAATAACCCAACTGAAGGAATAAAAGAGAAATAAAGCTTTAGAGTTTAATCTAAGTAATGATTATAAATGTGTCTAGTTTAACCATAATAGTTATAAGTTAGAGATTGAAAAATTAGAATTAAAACATTAAGACATAGCTATATTCTCTCTGGAACTCACAGTTTGTAAAGAGTTATAATTTTAAAAAATGAACAAATTTAAATTGTGCATATATTAAAAATGGATTAAAATTATATTTGTTGAATTTAGACAAAGTGAAAAATAAGAACAAGAAAAACAACTAAGAATAAAGGAGAGACACTGCACATTGTAAGATGATCAGACGTTGAAGGACATCAAACTGTTAAATAGCATTGTATATGGTTATAAATTTAAGAAGTAAAATTTGTCTGTGCCTATATCTGCATCTCTAATTTAACAACTCATTTTCATTATTAATTGCCAGAGTAATTTAACATTTGATTATATTGCTTTATAGTTCATTTAAATTTCTACAGGGATTCAGTGGCTTCCTATACTTTAGTGAAAAGGTGTTAGTGATTCTTTTAAATATTATTTCAACTTTAAATTGCAAACATTACACATAATTTCTCTTAAGTCTTCGGGAAAGAATTACTTAAATATGTATGTATATGCTTAACAACAGATCTACAATTATGAGGTCCAAAAAATAATATTAAGAAACATGAAATAGAAAACGGGACTAGTTAAGAAGTGGAAGGGCATCATGAGAGTGGAAGTGATTAAACGAAAATATCAAAATGAAGCCCATTATTTATAAATAATATATGCTAATAAAACATAAATATACTTAATAAAATAAAAGGAAAATAATTTAGCATTCATAGAGATTTCAATACTTTTCTCAGTAAGCAATAGAACAAATGAGTATAAAATCGATAAGGATGCATATGAACTAAATAAAGTCATGGTACACTGGATCTAATTGGCCTTTATCAAATAGTATACAGCAACAGCAGAATGCATAAGCTTCACAAGAACATTAGGAGTGATCATTATGAAGCAATCAATTTAGGAAATAAGAATTATGTGAAATGTAGTTTTGGCCAATAAAGAACATTAAACCATAATAAACAGAATATTACCTAGAAAATTGTCAAATATTTTGAAATGAAAATTATGAACTTAAATTTTAAAGAAAAATTAAAAATTCTTAAAATGAATTAAAATTTTAGCATAAAACATCAAAATTAGTGGTATTCAGTTAAGCAAATCTCCAAACAATTTAGAATGAATGCTTGTATTTAATGATATTTATTATATTTAATAAAACATTAACAGTAGAAATTTCTAATGAGCTAATCATTACTTCCAAGACATTATGAACAGTCTATGAATAAATCAATAACCAAGTAGAAATGCATAAGCAACATGCATTAAGTGTTCAACTAATAATATGTTAAATTAAACTTATAATATGTTAAATTAAAATGAAAGCAATAGAACAAATTAATCAAACTAAAGGTTGATTTTTTGAGAATATCATTAAAATCAATGATTCTTTATGATTCTGACAAAGAAAAAAAGAGTAAATCACCAGTATCACAACAGAGACATTAAATTCATAGTAAAAGAACAATATAAACACTTGCATGTCCTAAATTATTAAGCACTAAAATTTATGAATCTTTTATTTTTTAAATATTTATTATTGTAATTTTATGTGTATGGGTATATTGCCTGCATGTATGTACGTGCACCTGTGTCATGCAGTGCTCATAGAGGTCAGAAAAAGGCCTTGGATCCCCTGTAACTGGAGTTGCGGATGGTTGTCAGCCACCATGTGGGTGCTGGGAATTGAACCTGGGTCCTCTGTAAGAGCAAACAGTGCTCCATCCCAATACCTATCTCTTATTATACCCCTTTTCTTCCCTTCCTCACCTTTACGCCCATGATTCCTTGTGTATACTTCCGTCCCCCTTCATCAAGGGGAGATGGTGTTACTTTAACTGGAGAGGAGGGATGTTAGATGGGAGCAAGAGGAGAAATAAAGCTTAGGTTGTGTGAAAAACTAGAGGGAAATGTATTAGCTCAAAAACCTAATGAAATGTCTGAACATGAGTGTATGTGTGTACTTGAAGTCTATATAAGAAGAAACAGTATCAGGAAAAATCTCCCTTCAAGCTGTTGGTCAGGGGATCCAAGAGACTTCCAAAATAACACAGGATATTGCCACAGGTCTTGTATACTTCCAAGAACTTTAAGGTAAGACCCTATTGCTGAAGACGGGACATACTTTGGGCACAGGACTTGGATCAATGGAGCTGGAACTGACCTGGAAGCTTCCTACCTGAAGACTGGCTCTCATAGTTCTGTAGGATACCATGCAAGCTACTAAGGGAGAACATTAATCAGTGGTCCAGCCCCACCTTCAAAGACTAATAACCACAATTGTGTCCTGCACAAGAAACTATAGTAGTGCAGTAGTGGCATATTTATCTTGGGAGTAACCAACAGCTGTATACTTGGATTTAAAACCACTCTCAGTGGGAAGGAACTTCTCATGTGTGGCACTGTAGTCAGTGAAATACACATGACCTTAGAAGTCACAGATCCTTAAGGAAACCCTAACTCTGATATCCCTAGACAAATGTAATTTCTTACTGTATGCTAAATATGGATCCCTATATTTACAGACAAGTATATTGTTCACCACTCATCAAAGAAGCTTTTTATGCAGCAAATAGAAACTATTACAGAGTTCCACAACAGGTTACACACAAAGAATAAGTATCTGAGAGATAAATATCCTTAAGTGACATATATACAATGGAAATGCTACAGGTCAGGCTCATGGAACAAGCTGTAACTGGGGATCAAGTGAATACTAAGACAAATGGCAGCTCTCACAAGTGAAGTTTCCTCACACAACAGAGTATGGTGTACACAGAAGGTCACAACTGGCCATAGTGTAGAGAATAAGAGACTGCAAAGATTATGTACCTGGATAGGTGTCCTATATTAAAACTCACCCACCCACAGCTCAGAGACCATTGTGGAAAGTGGGTGGGAAGATTGTAAGAGCCAGTATGATCATAAGGAAAGAGTGTCTTCCAGACCTTTGGGAACTTGCCGATATGAACTTACAACAATGGTGTCAGCATGTACAATACCAAAGTTGACTCAATCAGACAAAGACCCAGCATAGAACCAGTGAAATGGGCAGCAAGTCCCATTGTCATCCTAAGAACCATTGACAGATGATTACTCCTGGGTATGGGAGTAATGGCCTTCTTTAAGGGAGTGACTCTAAGTAGACTGACTAGACTCACGTGGATGAACTTGCATTGTGGGATATCTGGGTAGACAAATTTCACTCAATAAGCCTGAACATATATGAGAGAATACACTATGGGTAATGAAGATGAAGGATGGTGTATAAAGATGATTAAGATATTTTGTATAAAGTGCACAAAAATTCAATAAAAATATACATTGAGAAAGAAATGAACAATCTGAATATTTTGATATCTATTAAAGAAATCAAATTTATAGTTCCAAAACCATTTCCAGTCCCACCAAAAGAAATCTAGGGGGGAAAAAAGTACATCAGATATAAAAACTTAAAGAACTCTCTCCAAGCATTTAAAGAGTAAAAAATTCCAATTATAAATAACCTTATCTCTAAATACAAAAACAGAAAATAAATAATTTTCTATGCAATGACTCCAACATTACAGCAGTATCAAAACCAAACAAGGATAATAGCATGAAAAAAATCTTACGAATATTCTTCATTAATATAAATGTATAAACTTTCAACTAAATATTGTAAGAGTCAATCTACTTATAATTAATGATAACATAAAAAGGAGAAAGGGTCTCCCTATAGCCACAAATGGCCTGGTACTCACTGCTTAAGCCAGAGTGGCCTCAGTCTCACAGAGATAGGTCTGCCTCTGCCTCCTGAATGATGGAATTAAAGATGTGTGACACCATGCCTAGTTTAATAACTATATTTTAACAATGATTTTATTATACAAAGTTTCACAAGTATAAAAGTGCATTTTGATATGAGTCCCATAACTTACAGTAAAACTAAATACAGTTACTAACATCAAATGAGTTAATATGCATACTGGTACGCATAATTACAATGCTTAGGCATCATCATGTTTTATACTAAAGATATGCACAATTATTTGTCAATCACTTTAGCATAACAAATGGATGAACTGAAATATATATTACAGTTCTACATAAAACAAATTATACAAAGTTTTTGTATAAAAGAGCAAAAACGAGATCCATCAAACATGTTGTTATGTTGGCCTTGAAAAACTGAAAATTCCGTTGGGTTAACGATGCTCTGGGTGATGTACTTATATCCAAGAGCATTTGAGGAAGATAAATTAGATTCCATAGGTCTTTAAAAAAGAATAGAATACATAAAACGAACAGTGTCAGGAGGCGGTGGTGTATCTGAAATGTATTGGGTAAGGGGCTGAATATGATTTAAATACACTGCACAAAACTTTCAAAGAATCAATAAAATATTTATTTTTTTAAAACCTGGTATTTGTTGAGAGTTCATATTAGTGAAAGTTATGAGATAATGTTTCCAGTTACCTTTTCATTTTTTCCCTTGTGATCCTGTGCCATTTATTGAGCTGCAATTGCAATTTTTAAAAGATATTTGAATATACTTAGGTGATCTATATCTGACTTCTTCATTCTAGCCTACTGATTTGTGTATCTATTTTTAATTTATATCACAGTCTTCATTACTGCAGGTGTATAACATCTATAATAAAACCATTACATTGATTAAGAAGCAAAATAAAACCTTTACGATATAGAACTAGATAAATGGATCTTATACAAGATTAAAAGTATAAATCATAGCAGGAGAAATGATAAATTCAGCATCCTTTGCAAAAAATCTCTAGGTAAGAAGGAGAAAAGACAAACATATTGGAAGAAAAAATGCAACTACGTGTACACTGAAAACCACTCCAAATTCAACAATAAAACAAAACAAAAAAATGATTATAAAATGGGCAAAAATATGAAATAAAATTGGTGATATATTAGGATATACAAATAGTTAATAAAATACGAAAAGATGTTAAATATTATGAATTAACACTGTGTATAAATAATTGAAAAGTAGTTAAATAAATACCTATAAATTGTTTACAAATTTACTGTCACAAAAAGTAAAATGGAGAATTCTGAAATCAAACTCTGAAAAGGGTGTAGAGAACTCTTATTATTAAATTTCATGTGAACTTACAAAAATTAAACGGAAATTTTAAAAGACTTCATGGGGTTTTTTTAAAAATAAAAATGACTCTTAGAACACAAGAGGATGAAGACAACACTAATGCGTCTTTCAGTTCTCATCAATGAAACTCCCTCATGCAGCAGAGGGCCAGGAACTCACGGGTCCACAGATACACCAAAGCACAGAGAATGAGTCTGCAGAGTGTGGATCCTTGGACAGGATTCCTATATTGAGTTCCATCCACCCAGGGCTCATGGGCCATTACAGAAGAGGGGAAAAAGATTGTAAGAGCCAGGGAGGAGTTGAATGACCATACAGAAATGGACCTACAGACGCCTAGGACCCTTCTCATACAAACCTATGGCAATGGTGTCAACACGCACAAGACCCTGAGTTTTTAGGCAGACAAAACGTAGCACAGAACTATGGAAATGAATAAAAGCCCCGGTCTTAGTCGAAGAATTATTGGCTGGGTGAGGAAGAGCTGATCTTATGGAAGGCAGAGACTCTAGATAGGCTGATAGGCTGAGAAAATTCCAGTGGATGGCTTGCACTGAGGAACATCTGGAGACATTAATTTTACATAATAGGCCTTAACACAAATGACAGATGTATCAAATCCAGTCGGGGTCTATAGGGAGTTGCCAAAGAGGAAGGGGGCAGGATTTTCTGTATGAAATACACAAAAATTCAATAAAAATTAAAAATTAAAAAATTCAGCACAACCCCCCCGAATATTCAACTAAATAAACAAATATTTTGTTCTCTAACAATTGTTAATGCAATGAAAAGTCACAGGCTTCTTGCAATTCCCATATTTGATCATGTGATTATATATTCTCTCTTCCATTCATATTATGAGCCCATGTAACTCAACAACAAAAGTATGAACAAATAGATAAAAATACCAAGGTAGTTTACTGAAGATATATAGATAACACACAAATATTGAAAAAACTAAATTTAAAGACTTGTTATGGCATTTAAAACTTCAAGGTCCCTATCACTGCACATTTAAAAGATTTGATAAAAAATATACCCATGAAAAAGCTGAATATCTCAATTTATGCAGAATTTGTTGAAGCTCAAAATGGCATCCTTTCTCACAAAGAGAAACAAACTCTTGCTACCTAACCCAGAAATCACACCAGTATCCATTTTCTCAAGTGAACTGACCACTTATAATCACAAAAAAACTGTTCAGGATTTTTCTAATACAATAATATTAATATTTTAAGAAAGCAAAAGGACATAACACATCAATCTGAAAGGGCTGAAAATTGCAAAATTTGAAGGAATTGATCAATAAAAATGGATAATTTTGGATTAAAACTTGATAACTCCAGTTTAAATTATTTACTTCATAGTGACATACTAAATAGTAGGATTATGTAAATGAATGGTTAGTGAAGGACAACTCTGTGTTACCGAAAAATCCAGTTGGTAATCTATAGGGAATGAGGAAATAGTTATCATTATATCATTCCAATAAGAAATGTAATAAGGAAGGTTCCCCATGGAAATGAATGGAAATGGAAAGTAGTAAATAATATGCTTTACTAGACTCAGTATGTTTCATCCACAAATTCCTGTTTCATCCACAGACTTTGGACAACTTCTGCAGATGTAGCTTAATGCCCATATTCTTACATACAGGGTGGAGTTATGGACACATTTCTGAGTAAGTAAACAATGGCTTTAAAATAAATGTGAAAAACATCAAATAAAACAAGTAATCAACTTTTATATAATAAGTTAAAAATGATGCCATGGAAAGAAGTTATAACTTATGTCGTATTCATAAGCCAAACCCATGACCTCAGTTTCATAAAAGAAAAGCATGGCAGGTGAACAAATTAAGGATCATTCTGCAACTATTTGAACAGAGTTAGTTAACAGTTATGAAAGACTTAAAACCCTGTGGAGCTATCACAGATTGGAGAAAGTTGAGGAACTTTATGATTAAATATAATTTGGAATCTTAGATTGGATCTTATCTCAAATGAATATTGACTGGAAAACTGATGAAATTTGAATTACAGCACAAAGTGAATTTCTTAGTTTTGATACCTGGACTATATTTCCTAAAATTACAACACTAGCAAAAGTTGTTTAAAACACACACACACACACACACACACACACACA
>NW_008339916.1:726037-752722 GCF_000622305.1 Nannospalax galili
TTTTCATATAGTAATAAAAATTATAGAAGAGTTAATGAACTTCAGAGGGACTTGAAGAACACCAGAGGAGTTGTAAGGTGGAAAGAGATGGCAATGATGTAAATACAGTACACATGTATTGCTACAGATACTACATACCAGAGTCAAAACACAAACAAGAAGAAATCAAGCTGCTACTAACTTCAAAGCTTCTTTTCTGCTGGCTCACTTTCATACCACTAGAAGATGTTATGCAAGGTAATCATCAATCTAGCCCAGCTGTGAACACTGCGAGCTACAATAGCAACTGGCTTATTGGAATAGTGGTGCAAATTAGGATGAATCAACCACCTAATTGGATGTAACTCCCTCTTCACAAGATGGAGTCCATACCTGACACTATGATCAGAGTAAAAACGTGCGGCTAGATAGTCACAAGCCATAGAGGACAATCTACTACTACTCGCTAAATAGACATAATACTAATCAGACTCCAAATGGCTTATTGTTATACCCATAGATCAGTGCATCTCTGAGCTCTTGCCAGAGGAACTTCTTTTTGCAACAGATGATGTCTAACAGAGAAAACCACAGGTCAAAGTACAGAGAAATTGAGATTACAGATTGCTTAGCCCTAATTAAGAGACTATGGATTGTTGAGCCTTAAATGGAACACCTATATTACACTCTCTCATAGAAAGGCTCACCAACCTCTGCAGAAGAGGAGATGGAAAAATTTTAAGAGCCAGAGGTGGTAGCTAAACACAAGGAAATTGTGTTGTCTTGACAGGACAGGGTAATTATACATATGAGCCCACAGCGCTAAGAGACCATGCATAGGAACTGTGCAAACACAAGCCAGACAGTCCAGGCATGGATGAGAGAGGTGAGCAGGAAATCCCAGCCATAGGTGAGAATCTATTGGGCTTTTGATGAATGCTGTGGGAGGGAGGGTCAGTTTTCCTTACTGGTGTGGCACATGGTAGGTTGGTTAGATTCCAAGGGATAGACCTATGCCCAAGAGCAGATTAGACTATATACCAAGGAGTGGTATAACTGGGTCAAATGTAGATTCATTTGCAGTTTTTTAAGAGTTCTCCACACTGCTTTCCATAGGGTTTGAACAACTTTGCAGCCCCACCAGCAGTGGATGAGTGTTCCCCTTTCCCCACATCCACTCCAACATTTGGTATCATTTGTTCTCTTGATCTTAGCCACTCTGACTGGGGTAAGATGAAATCTTAAATTGGTTTTAATTTGCATTTCCCTTATTGTTAGTGATGTTGAACATCTTTTAAGATATTTCATAGCCATCTTTACTTCTTTTGAGAACTCTCTGTTCAGCCCCTTATCCCATCTTTTAATTGGGTTGTTTCTTGTCTTGATTCTCTGTTTTTTTAGTTCGTTATATATTCTGGATTATAAACCTCTGTCAGATGTGTCACTGGTGAAGATTTTCTCCCATTCTGTGTGTTTCTGTTCGCTTCCCTGGTTGCCTCCTTTGATATACAGAAGGTTTTAAATTTAATGAGGTCCCATTTGTTAATTCTTGCGGTTGCTTCCTGAGCAATTGATGTCCGGTTTAGAAAATACTTTCCTACACCTATATCTTGTATGTTTTTCCCAATGTTTCCTTCTAACAGTTTCAGAGTTTCAGGCTTTACATTGAGGTCTTTGATCCATTTGGAATTGACTTTTGTGCAGGGTGGAAGATAGGTGTTTAGTTTCATTCTTCTACAGGTGGAGATCCAGTTTTGCCAAAACGTAAAAATAATGTCTTAAAAAAAAATAAAGAAAAAGAATAATGGAGACATCAAGTGGGAGGTTAGTAAGTTGTGACTGGATACTAAGGATGGGGGGGGTCTGAATACAGTCAAAATACGATGTATGAAATCCTTGAATTAATATTTTTTTAAAAAAAGCTTGCTGAGCACAAGTCAAGAGAGCAAGCAGGAAGCAGTGCTCCTGCATGGTTTCTGCTCCAGTTCCTGCTTGAGCTCCTGCCCTGACTTTTCTCAGTGATGGATTGTGACTTTGAAAGTGTAAGCCAAATAAACTCTTTCCTCCCCTAAAATATTAAAAAGCACAGAGGGACTATTTTTACTTTATTTGCAATTCTTGCATAAATGTAAATTTATTTTGCAATACAACATTAAAAAGAACACCAAAAGCCAGAGGTAGAAGTTTGAGAAAACATGGCAAATAATAATCAAAATATAATGTGAATTCATGCATTGAACAGAAAAAAAGAAATCAAACAAGACATTATAAAGGTAAGGAAGATACACTGTATACTTAGAGAGAAAACACAAATGGGAAATATATGAAAAGATATTCATGGAAGAGTCCACACGGAAATAAGGCTAAATTGATTATTAGTGATTCCAGAATGTTTACGGGCTCACTGGAGTTTTCAAGTTATTATTTGTCGGGGGTGGGGGTGTCTCTATGTGTGTCTGTGTATGTTTTCCCATATATAGGTTTATAGTTATTCATTTTATGACTACAGATATAAGTAGTATTCTAAATGACTGCATCTAAATGTATGACATGTGCACACAAAATTATACTGCTTTATATATTTTCAAATTTATGTTACAAATAAGACTTTAGCTCAAAATGTTGAAGAAACAAAAATGTTAAATTCTAGCATAATAGGAATGGAAAGAAGAGACTGGTTATCAAAAGAGAAGCAGCTTTATCTGATCTTGCTCTATTGACTTCCAAAAGAATAGTAATTTTTTAACTTTAATTGAAACATATACTCACAAGTCGATATTATCAATGTGTTCTCAGTAAATATTTAATCAATTTGTGAGCACCAAAGAAAGATAAGCATATGACAAAACCTCACATACATCCTAGAAAATAACATCATTTATGATTTTTAAAAATTATAAGGTTAAAATCATACTAACAATAAGACTTTTAGAAAAAGCCACATGGAAACAAACCTACCACTACAGAAGATTCTTAAAATCTGTACATATACATTACAACAGGATCCTAAAAGGACTTACCATATAACAGAAAGACATTGACCCTACCAGGTATCATAGGCTAACAAACCAAAAGCCCAGTGCTAGAGATCAACTCCCTCTTGTGAAGATGCTGACTAGGAGTCCCATAGACCATCAAACAATACTTGCCATTGGCCCTGCTCTTGGTTACTCATCAGAACTTGATAGTGAGTTCCTATTGCTGAAGACACTATATGCACAAACTGTAAAAAATCAGCATAAATAAAGCTGGTAGTGATTTCAAAGCTTCAGCTCTACTGTGTAGCTTTCATTGTGCTGGAGGCAGTTGCTATGCCTACTACTGGAAGAAAAAAATCATTAGCTTTATCCAGCTGTAAATCCCGTGTGTTTGAACAACTGTCCTGGAAAGACATGACTGACCTCTGGTGCAATAGTGGCATGAATGTTATGTGAGGAACCAATCACTTTGTAATTGGATTTAAGACCCACTTCATGTGATGAAGCCCATACCTGACATTGATAAACCTAGGAACATGTGGCTACACAAGCCACAGGCCATACCAGTGAGCCTAATACTGTTATTCTGCTAAATAAATATAAAATTAAAGTGATTCCCAATAGCTTATTGTTATCCCATAGATTAATGCATTTCTCCACTCTCACAAGATATTCTTTCTTATGCAGTGATGATGTGGTTGAGACCACAACTGTGGAAGTACAGAGAATAAGAAACTGCAGAGTGATTATCACTCAATTGGATAAACATATCAAACTTGAGTCTCCAGAGGCTCAGGGCTCTTTGTGGAACACATTGTAGAAAGATTGTAACAGCCAGAGGTGGGGTATAACCATGGGGAAACAGTTTTCTAGAGAGCTGGGAAGTAACTAATATGAACTCGCAGCAATCGTGACAGCATGCACAAGTACGACATAAACTCAAGTCAGACAAAAATCTCAGCATAGACATGGGGAAGTGGACAAGCCATCTCAACCCTACCTGAGGGGCAACTGGGAACCAAAGTTTGATGGGGAGAGGAGAGTCAATCTCTTTTAACAACGTGCATTTTTGTAGGTTAATTCGATCCAGTCGATGGATCCAGACTGAAGATCACTGGGGGACAAAATTTGACTACATAGGCCTTAATATACATAGAAGATAGCACATGAAGTTGGGCAGGGGTAATAGGCACTTGTACATATGGCAGTGTATTCAAATATGATCAAAATGATATATATGAAATTCAGAAAAATTCAATAAATGAGGAAAAACAAACGTACTTTTGGGATGATATACAAAACGTGGTGAATGAGTTTTGGGTAAAATTCAGAAACAGTTTTAATCTCATTGTTAGCATTTTACAGATGTTGGATTTAGCTAGATTTCAGTTGATCAACCACAAAGTCAGCTCAAACTCAGTTAAAATATATTGGTTCTTTAATGTAATTATTGCTACAACTGATAACACAGCAATACATATTTATAGACTTTAATTTGTAAAAATAGTATATTTTTTTCAGATTCATGTCTTAAATTGCGTCTTTGTTCCTCTTGGTTGGAGATGTGACAAATTTCATATTTTTATTCAGTATATGTGTAAAGTCAACCATTTAAAAATATTGCTAGTCATTCTGTAATATCTTAAAAATACATGAATATTAAATACGTTTATCAAAGTTAACTGATGGTATATACTGGAAATCTGAATATTACATCCTGACCACCAAGGGTGGCACACCAACGAGAATTTTAAAACTATGTATGCATAAAAATAACAAAGTATTTAAGCATATAAGCATTTGAAACATAAGTTCTAAAATAAGATACTAATAGTCAATTCTAAGCTGTTAACCCTTAAATACTTCCATAATTTGAACTTCATGAATGTTTAATGTTGCAAAGTATGTAAATCCGACTAGTTACCTTGGTATATCCATATTTATAGACTTACTACCATGGAAAGATAACAAGGAACATGATGTTATGATAAATTTCTCATCTTGTAAATAGGATATAGTATTAGTGATTGAAAATATGAGGTGCTTATGCATATAGTTATTAAGTAGTAATTTTACAAATAATACTACCAAGTAGTAAGATTGCTGGGTTTTACTGTAGTGCTAGATTTGTCTTTGAGGATCTTTTCTGTTGTTTTAAATAATACTTGCACCACTTTAGATTTCCAATAACTGTGCACAATAGTTTACATTCCCCTACATTCGTATCCACAATTCTTTTCTCCTTATGTTGGAGAATAGTCACTGTAATTAATATGAAGTAACAGTTCATTCTGGTCTTGGTTTTCATTTCCCTGAAGATTAATGATGTCAAACAATTTCCATTACCCTGTTGGCTAAGTTTGTAACTTCTTTTGAGAAATATCCATTCCTGACTTTTGCTTCCGTTTTTATTGGACTATTTGATTCTGTTCCACTGCTGAATTTTTATGAGTTCTATAATTTTGTGTGAATTTTCCTTTGGATAGGAGAACAAACAGATATTCCCCACTGATAAGGAATAGACCAAATAAACAATTCAATTCAAGTCTAGCTTGTGAACCAACTAGACAACTCAGATTATTACAGGATCACAAAAGACTTAAGGACAGTTGCATCGAGACGCCCACATTAGTATGGGCACTGCCCACAAAAGCTGCATCTTTGGATCTTAGTGCACGATTTGCATTCAACTCAACTGATTACTTTCCTCTACTCAAGAAATTGCTTATGCTTTATTTAATCTCAAGAAGGGGACTCTGGAGTCCTGTAAATTTTGTGAAATTCTTTAAAATTTTTATAGCATTTATTTGTGTGTGTGTGTGTGTGTGTGTGTGTGTTTGTCTATGTGTCTGTGTGTCTGTGTATGCATGTATGTCAGAGAAGGTGTGCCTATGCCACCACACACATGCGAAGATCAGAGGACAAACATTTGGGACATGGGGATTGAACTCAGGTCATCATGTTTGATGGCAGGCACCGCTGCTTACTGAGTCATCTCTCCCACTTTTCTCAAATTCTTGAGAATTGTTAATCCCAGGTGTTTTACCCTTTTTCCTCATTCTAGACGGTTATGTATCAATATGGAATACATAGTTACAGGGACTGGACAGGTGGCTTAAAGGATAAAAGCACTGGCTGCTCAAAAGCCAAAAGTCCTTAACTCCAGTTTCAGGGATTCTGAAACCCTCTTCTGACTTCCATGGGCATTGCACAATATAGGTGCACTTACATACATGCAGGCGATACACTCATACACATAAAATAAAAATATCAGATAAAATGTTTTTAAATAATAAATACACTATAGATACACATTTAATATGTTAATGTTTGATTTGATGGATGTTTTGCAAATAATTGTCTGAAATCTTTTGTTCCTTCAAGGAAGTTCGGTTTGCATAAACTAAATGCAGCAGGAGGACCGAGGAATTTTATCCTTTTCTCTGGTTGCCTCTTCTTTAATTTTAATCTTTTGTATGTTAAGCCTTCTTAATTTGGTGTAATCTTATTTGTGTACTTTTGGCTTTGTTGATTAGTTTGTGTTTTTAATTCAAATGTTGCTATCGCAAAATTTCCTTGTCTGTATCAATGTCTTGAACCACTATCCTGTGCTTTCTTCTAACAGTTTTATACTTTGGGAAGTTTAAATTATTTACCTATTTTGTGTTCAATATTTTTGTATATTTCTTCTGCATTAATGGCTTCAGTTTAGAACAATTTACTGAAAAGATTAATGTCATCTTCCAAAATAAATCACATGATCATATCTTAAAATTATATCAGGTTTTACATTAGAAGATATATTATCTTTACTACTTTTGTGATTAATGTGGGTTATTTCAGAAGTATTGAATGGAACTAAATTATTATCTTACTTGTTCTATATAAGATATTGGCTTCAAGATTTACCGCATTATTTTTCTTCTTTAATTTTGATTAAAGGTCTAATTGAAGTCATTCCCTATATTTAAAGATCATGTAGAACATGTTTTCATTTTCTATACTAAATTGAAGCACAAATATAATCCTGTTGATCAAGTTGAAAAGCAACACACAATTCTTGCCAGCAAACAGAACTCTGGAAGTTGTAATATGAATTAAGACACAATAATTATATTATTTACACCAATATGTAGGTATCTTAATATCTTTATTGAATCTGAAAGTAATTGAATATCAAGGAAGAGGCTTTTTCAGAGAACTTCCAAGATAAAATTAGACATTATTCCCTGATATTTGTCTTTTACATCTGTTGCTCTTAAATTTCCTTGGCCATTAGGATATTCTAGATTTTCCAATTAAATGAAGAATAATAAAATACAGTGCATCTTAATGAAAATCAGTTACATCATTTTGAATTTTCTTTTAAATTTCAGAGGTCTCCCTTTGTAGGGGCATGATTTTCCCAGGAACAGTGTCTGAATCAAGTGAAAAGCTGAACGTATTTTCCCTGGACCTTTTCTCTGTTTCTCAACCACCATGGGGTCAATCGTCTATCACAATGCTTTGCTTCACATCAAGTTTATAAAGATATGACTACAGAATAATTCATAGAAACCATAATCCAACAAATATTTCTTCGCTTAACTTCCTTTGGCTATTTTCTTAGACATAGTCTATCACAATAATGGAAGGCTGGCTAACAGTAAGAAATCAATCTACACTATTACCAACATTGTACAAGAATAAAAATGTCTTTAAACAATGAGAAGTGTTGATGAGGAATTTGGAAAAAGTGAATGTTTGCACAATGTTGTTTGTAATGTAGTCAATATGGAAAACAGTAAAGAAGTTCTATAGAAAATTAAAAACATAACTACCATATGATCTAGCAATCCTGAAATTTGGCATATACATATATGTGTGTGTGTGTGTGTGTGTGTGTGTGTGTGTGTGTGTCAAAGATACAAATGAGTTCAAGTGTGCTCATTCTTGAATGAATTTGGAACATCAAAGAGCCATCTGTCTTCTCACATTCATTGCATCACTCTTCAAAACAGTCAAGAAATGGAAATTATCTATCATATGATGAGTGGGTAATGATTGGTGTATATTGCCTGATGTGGCAGCACATGCCTTTAATCCCAGCACTTGGAAGGCAGAGGCAGTTAGATTTCTGTGAGATTGAGGCCAGTCTGAACTAACAGTGAGTTCCAGGTCAGCTTGCACTGCAGAGAGACCCTGTCTACAAAAACAAACAGACAGACATAAATTTGGTTTATACACAGAGGGATAGCCATGGAGTTATATGCAAATAGAAAAATAATATACATTAATATTAATGTTCTAGTTATTTGCAGCAATGAAAACATACATTATATACTGATTTTGGTCTATATTTACATTTTGTTTAATTATTTTCAAATTCATCAATGTTATTGATATAGATATTTAATATATTTCTGAATGTTAGCTATTGGTACAAATTGGTAATTTTCCCATTTCTAGTTATTAGAAATAAAGCTACTATGACTATATTTCTACAAGTCTTTTGAGATTTATTTTTTTATTTCTCTTAAGTAAACATCATGGAGTGAAATGGCTAGAATTTCTAAGTGCACTTTTAAACCAACTGCACATTGTTTTCCAAAGTGACCGTATTGGTTTGCATTTCCCTCAACAAAGAGTTCAGGTTGTTCCCTATGCTCACAAACACTTGTTATGCCTGTCTTAATTTTAGCCAGTTAAATGGTCATGCAGTTGTGTCACATTGTGAGCTTGATTTGCAGTTCCATAAGGACTAATGGTGTTGAACATTTTTCATGTGCTTGCATATGTAGAAATTTTCCTCCCATGTGGGTCTTCTCTTTTATTTGCTAGGAGTGTTCTCTGAAGAACAGAAATTAAACTTAATGAAGACCAATTATTTAGTTTGCATTTTTATGAATTTCTTTCATGATCTGCCTTTGGTGTAAAATAATCTTTCCTTAAATCAATGTTTCATATATATTTCCTAAAAGTTTGAAAGTTTAACAATCTGCATTCCATTGGTATTTTAAAGAAACTATAAATGTTTTCACTATTCTGAATTAATTTTAGCTTTCTAAGGAAAGTGGTAGTAAATTTGATCATAGGTATTTTAGAATACCTTATTTCACGAACCAATATATGAACTGTAGATTAGAAATGTAGTTGATTTTATCCTTTTAAGAAAAAAACAATCACACACACAAAAAAAACCACGCATTTGACTCAGACTTTGAGTGAGTTTCACTATACCCTAGCAACAAACTCCCAGGGCCAATCCTGGTTGCTACAGACCCCAGGTCGACCCCAAACCTGGAGGACTTACTACCAGACAAGACTCAGTGATTTGAGATTCCAATCCACTCCAGAATCAGTCACTAGTCTAACTCAAATATGTGCAATATCTGAGAAAGAATAAAAAATACTTGCTTTTTAGTAAGAATTTATTACAAAAACAAATGGGGAGAAAAACTCCCAATGCTTCATCCAAAATAATATGATTATAGTGTTATCCCTTTAAAGCATATTTTCAGGTCACTGGAAGCTTGCACTTCTGAACTTGAGGGCCCAGAGTACAGTGAGGGAAATGGGGGTCAGGGATGGGAGGGTACTAGTCTGGGAATTGTTGGAGACTTGTTGCTACTGGGTGAGGGAGAATAGGCCTTACCAATGATCTCTAGATGGACAGACTAGACTCCAGTGGATGAATTTGCACCGAGGGACATCTGGGTACAAATGCTTGACTGAATACAACTTAACATGTATGACAGAATACATGAGGTCCAGCAGGGGTAGGGGATGGCATGGATGGAGTTTCACTAAGAACTGTTGTATGAAATGTACAAAAGCTCAATTAAAAATTTAAAAAATATTTCCATTGCAATGCTAATACAAAGAAATATAACTTTAGACTTATACTTGGAATCAAAATTAGGCAAAATGATATTATATTAATTTTGTCATCTATGTGATTTTTACAGTCTTGGGCCTTACATTACAGATTTTGGTTACAAAGATATTAACTTTCTTTTTTTTTGGGGGGGGGTCTTTTTGAGACAGGGTCTCCCTGTAGCCCTAGCTGTCCTGGAACTCACTATGTAGACCAGGCTGGCCTTGAACTCACAGAGATCTGCTTACCTCTGCCTCCAAGTGCTGGGATTAAAGGCATGCACCACCACATGCAGCAACTTTTAAGTATTTAAAAAATCATTAATGGTGTATTTAATTTATAAGGGCACAAATCATATTGGATTAGGTACCCAATCTACTCCAACATGTCTCCACTTTAATTACATCTGTAATGACTATATCTTCAACTAAGATAACACTCAGGGATAGAGGGATAGCTTGGCAGTTAAAAGCTATTGCTGTTTTTCCAGAGGACGTAAGTTCAATTTCCAGCACCAAAAACGTGGCTAGAAATCATCCATAATTCAAGTTCCAGGGGAATCTAATGCATCCGCATCCTCTGACCTCTGTGAGCATTGCATGACATGGGTGCACTTCATCACATGCAGGCAATACATTCATACCATAAAATAACAATAATAAAATACATATTAAAAATCATTCAGTAGCCTAAAAGGGACAAAATTGAAAAATTATGCATAACAATACTAGGAATTCACCTTCATATTAGAGATGCAGTTGTGTCCTCCCAATTAAGATGTGTCTAAATCTTATCTCTTGGTTATGCAGTGTTGTCTTAATGGAAAATATATTTTAAAACAATTTTTTTAAAGAAGCTTAGCAAACTTCAAAAGAATATTTAGAAACTATCCAGCAAAATCAGGAAAACAAATATCAAACTAAGAACATTTAACAGAGAAATACAATTTGCTTCAAAAATTAGAAAAATTATACAGCTGAAATTTCAATGTATCAACTAAAATTTAATAGAGAATATCACCCGCAAAGTATAGGAACAGAAGAAAAACCCCAGAAAGGGAAGAATGAGACCAAAGAATAAAGCACACAATACTTATAAGATATTATCAAAAGAATAAATTTTGAGTTAATGGTGTTTGTAGAGAAAGATTGATAGAAAAATTAACAATGACATTATAACAAAAAATGTCCAAACTGGAGAAAGAGGCAAGTCCTCTGGTATGAGAGAAGAGGTTCTCCAATTGATTCACTGCCAACATGAGCAATGAAATATAATATTATCAGAGTATTAAAACTCAAATACAGAAGATATCAAGAGCAATAAAGACAAGGACTAAAGCATCTAAAGGAATTTGTATATGGCTAACAGTGGATTTCTCAGCACAAAGTTTATGATTCAGAAGACTATGGAATAAAGTGTTTATGGTGTAAAAAGATAAAAACAACTTGAAAATAATAAGTATCACTAAAACTATTCTTTAGAAATAAACATAAGGACTTCCCAGAAAAGAGAAGCTGAGTATTCTATTGCTACCAATTCTAACTCATAAAAAATTATTGAAAAATTTCTCCAAGCTGAAAAGTAAATTATGCTAATTAGTGACATGTTAACATACGGAAGTGCAAAACTCACTGGTTCAAGTGAGTAAACTGTCAAATTCAGACTACTTCATCATCTAATCATTAATGACTTCCTTTTCAAGATTAAAAGACAAAAATATTTCAAGTAGTATAACAATTTGTATTGTAATGCACAATCTGAAAATACATAAATTATTGTATCACAACATTTTAATGCTGTTTATGCATCAAAATTAAGTTCTTATCAGCTTTACATTGCTTGGTGAAATTAGAAATTGTTTCAAACAAAAATCATGGTGACTAAAAAGCAAAAATACATAGTTACTACACAAAATATATTAAAGCATGCTACTAAAATAATTGTAAAGGAAGATATCAAGAGAAGAAAGATCAGTGAATACAAAAAATAATCAAAAAACAACTAACAAATCGACAGCAATTCATTCTTCTCTGTACATAATTGCATTGAATGTGAATGGGTTAAACTTAAGAGAATACATAGAAATCCTCGAAGAAAAAAGGGACTACTACTCAAAGAGAGACTCACTTCACCTGTTAAAAAAATACAGATTGAAGATGAGAAGATGGAAAGAAGATATTGTATGAAAGCCAAAAGATAGCAGTTATAACTGTACCAAATAGTATAATATTTAAGTTAAAAAAATTAACAAGTAATGGCCATTGTATAATTATAAAGTGAGTAATTTATGAATACAACATGGCAGTTATAAATATACATGTACTGTACTAGGTACTTTTCTGTTGCTGTTATAAAATGCAATGACCAAGGGCAAAAGAAAAGGATGAGTCATAGAAAAATGCCTTCTAAAAGTCTCTCAGAACAAATGTCTGTAATTAAAACACATCTCAATCTCTTATGATTTGAATATGAAATAGCCTCAAAGTGTTATATATTGAAGGCTTGGTTCCTAGGTGTTGAATGCTTGGTTCTTAAGTGCTGGCTCTGTTGAGTCATGCCATTCTGCTATAATTTTCTTTTTAACCACAAACCCAGAAATAACAGAACCAACTGACTATTAAAGTATCTGAAAGCAAGAGCCAAAATACAGTCTTTCTCCCATAAACCATTTTCACACATAATTTATCACAGCAGTCAAAAGTGACTACCACACAATCTTGTTTTAGATGTTATAAAATAGGCATTTGTGTTGGGGGCAGGGGGACTAAGTACAAAGTCAGCAGAAAAAAGCAAATAATGAAATTATAGTAGAATGCAAAGAAACAGAAAGTAGAGAAAGAATATTTTTTCATTTGAAAGCATAGCAATTTTTCTTAAAGACAACAGAAGTACTAAAAGAAATAAATGAATCTAGGAATATTTAGAATATTAAATAATAATAAAATTTCTTAGTAATTCTATAATCTAAGAACAACACAGCTGAGAAAGAAATTAACAAAATAAATGCTTATTTCATCAATATTACAAAATTTACAGGAATATTTATACTTTTAAATGTCCTTACATTGAAAACTAAAAATGTACCTCTAAGACATTAAAAACAACACATATAAATTAAAGGTGGCCTATGTTCATGAATTGGAATAACATATTTTGTTAAACTATCCATGATATCAAAGCAAATTGCAGATTCATCTTTTTAAAAATGCTAATAAAAATTTTCAATGTAATAACATATATACAAAATTTTTAAAATAATTCAAGTAGCCAAAACAAGTTTGAAAAATAAATATTCATCATTACGACAGATATGAAAATATAATTCAAAAGTAAAATAATGAAAACATTACTGCAAACTGGGGGAAGATGGTAGGCTAGAGGCAGAAGAAAAGTGTGAGATGTGGAAAAGCAATGAAGGGCAAGAGTGAAGATTAAGTTGTTAGAGAAAAGTTAAAATCCTAAACACTAAACTTAAATATAAAAGACTACAGCACAAAGAAATAAAAGACAGGAAATGGGGAGACTCTCCTCTTGTCCTAGAAGGGCTGAAGGGAAAACATGAGAAATGACACTAGAACATTTACAATTACATTAACTGGCACTGACAAAAAAGAAAGTTTAAAAACGAAGATTTGTGTGTACTCCACTTGAAAGACAACCATATACCAAAGCGTCTCCTGCCACTCCCTTAAACTTCTACAGCTAATATACTGTTACTATGGAGGGAAGCATCCTGAGGGCTGTTTTGAAGTCAAATTATGCCAGGGAAAAGCAAAAAAAAAAAAAACCTGCATTTCATCATCACCAAATTCCAAAGATACTACCCACTCTTTCTCCTGGCTAAGTGAGAAACACCTTGAGAAAGAATATTGAGCCAGGATGCTAGTCATGATATAAACTCACTCAAATGAGCAGAAACAGTTAAACTTGGGCAGAAAATATAAGCTGAAAGCATCAACAAAGAGGAGAGTCTACAGGCGAGAAAGAATTTGAACCGTAGTTCAAGCTGTGATGACTGCAGTGATGTAACCTTCATAGAAGTCTAGCATGGTCTAACAATAATCATATTCTGGAAATTAGAATTGCTAGCATCTGAATTTCCTCCAACCACCACTTGCATGTACTTAGCATATGATTAGTTAATCTAGTATCTGAAACCTTGGCTTCATCTAGACATGTGTTCTATCAAAAGCACAATATTTTACTGTCTCTAATCACCCTCAAATTAACATTTTTCTCCATAATCCATTTAAGATTTGTGATCCCTCATCAAAATACCTTTTCTGTACAAGTTCTCAACATTAGGAAATTGTTTCTTTTTCTTCATCTTATTCATTGGGAAAAATTCAAACTGTAGTTAAATTGAATGCTGTATACTTGTACATTTCCTCATGAACCTTAGTCAGTCAAAGATAATTAATATCCATGTCAAATATTCCCACCTTAAATTAAAGATCCTTATTCCAAGTGTTTCACAATAGCATTTGCTATTAAGATACACACATTAACTTTCACTGCTCATAAAACTTATTTATTCCCTACTTATAATGAGCTATATTTTCCAAGACCTTCAATGGGAATCTAAAAACCACATGTTACTGAACTATCTGTATATACTACGTTTTCTTAAGCAAACATCCTATGACAAAATAGAAATAGTAAGTTACCTACAGTTACAGAGTAACAACAGCAATAATAAAATAATACAATTTTAATAATATATTACCAAAAGTTTTGCACTATGGACCCATTGTTAGGTTATCTAGAGGTTACTTGAACACAAGCATTGCACAGCCATGGTAGTTGACATGATAAATAGCAAGGCTAGTAGGCGAATAACAGCCAGTTAAAGGTATACTGTACATGTATGATGTCAAAATGCCCAATAATGATCATATTCAAGGTAAGATGTAGCGGACAATATGAAATTTATTGTGATGCCATAAAATTTAAAACACACAAATTTTTAATGATACATTTTATCAAAAAACTTTTTATGATATATTTCATATTTTTGTATTATGGTTGGCTTCAGACATATGAAGCTGTAAAACATGCAGCTCCAGATAAAGGAGATGTACTAAATTCAAATTGCAACATTATTTCTTAAACTTTTTATCATCTATGATTTACTTTGTTCCTGTTAGATAACTAAAGAATTTAGAAAATAATTTCCACAAGTACCCACCGTTACTCTCTTTCTACATCTAAAATTTTATGTGTTCTTCATTCTTTATTCAACATCACCAATTTCCTCTCACTTTTCTTTCCTCTCACCAATTTCCTCTCCATTTTTAATGACTAGCACACGATTGCCTGTACGGTCATTAGTTTCTTTTTTTTTTTTTAAATAGTAAATCACATAAAAGCTTGAGCTATGTTCACTATCTCCTTTTGACTCCCATTTTCCGTAAATCCAATCTAATCTCAATCCCTTGAGCAAATCTTCACTTCCAAAGATCATCATGAACCAGAAATAGAAATGTGATTCCTCCTCTTGATTTAAATATTAGCAGCACTTAACACCGTTTGATCATTCCCTTTTGCTTGAATTTCTTTTTCAAATAGTGTTCTAAAATTATCTATTATCACTTACAGTAACATTGCCCTGATTTCTTTTATATTTTAAATCTCCTTGGTCTGTACATTTTCCAAACTCATTAATTTGATCTTATCCTTCATTTCTGATTATGCAGCATTAGTGCTCAATGTCAGTCTCATAACCATCAATTTCAACTACCGTCAGCCTCTGTAACTCGAGACTCATTTGTCCAACATCCTATTTAACACTCTCATTTTGATGTCTAATCATATCCAAATATGATCTTTTCTTCTCCCATAAAGTATATTTCTTCAATAGTCATTATCATTTAATTTTAATGATAACTCAGTGTATAGAATTTTCAATGACAAATGTTTTCATATCAGTGACTCCAATCTTTCATTTCATGACTTCATGTCAGAAGACTTGGTCAAATTTGTCTTGTACTTATGTCTAATTATTTCTAACTAGTGGAACTTCCATATTCTTCATCTCTCATCTGGAATTTTATAGTAGCTAATATTGACATACTACTTTCTACAAGACGCTTTCTGCATTTTACTTGTTAAAATTAATGACACATAGAGATCATTGCAGAAGAGTGGAAAAATAGTAAGAGTCAGAGGAGGTTTATGACCACAAGGAAATAGTTTTCCAGGCAGTTGGTCAGTTCCTCATATGAATTCACAGCAATGGTGACAACATGCAGAAGCCCCATGCAAGTTCAAACCAGAAAAATATTCCGAACATAGAAATGAAGAAGTGCTTAAGAACCTCCAACCCCATCTAAAAAAAATTGTGACACCAGAGAGCTACTGAGAGGGGCAGAGAGAGACTCTTTCAAACACGGTACTCTTGATAGGTTAACCCGGCTCCAGTTGATGGACCCAGATTAAGGGCGTTTGGAGACACAAATCAGACTCTATAGGCAAGAGAGTACAATTATGTAATACAATACATTAAGTAGAACAAGGGAGGCAATAAGCGAATGTGTGGATGGGGTAGGAAATATAAATACCATCAAATTATATTGCATGGAAATTCAATAAAAAAGCAAAAAAGTATTAAGGACACAGTTACAACTGGGATACACTGTGAATACAGATCAAAGAGCTATTAGCTATTATCATATCAAGTTTGATTTGGCATTATAGCTCAAACACTTTTGTTAGGACAGAACAATTTACATGAATCCTTGTTTTTGAGATGGTGTCTCCCTGTAGCCCCAGCTGGCCTGGAACTTGCTATGTAGATCAGGCTAGCCTTATTTGATCTCACTGAAATCTGCCTGTCTGTGTGTCCTGAGTGTTGTGATTAAATCGTGCAGCACCACCTCTGGATACTTCAACTATTTACTCTTCAATTTCATCATAAATTATTTAAAATTGAAAGTTAATTCATGAAATCATGCAAAATACAAATACATGAAACATTTAGCATGTCTTCATAGCAACCATGGGATACATGAAAAGCAAAGTAATCTAATTTTTAATATTTTACAAATTCTAAAATGTATAAGAATACATTTAATAAAGGAAATGAAAATTATATAATGAAAATTATAAAACTCACTAAAATTAAAAGCATAAATCAAAACTTATATCACATTCATGCATTAAAAACACATTGCTGAGAAGCTTATATTACCAAAATAGTCTAAGTTTTAATGTAATCCCCAGCAAAATTCCAGTTTTTATTTCTTGTAAAAGTACAGAAAAAAACTAAAATTCATATGGAACTACAAGAAATGTCAAAAAACAAAACACTCGAGAACAGCGGTGCAAAGCATATCATAAGCGCTCTTACAAAACGTATAAACCAAATGAGCATTGCATAAAGGTTGAGGCATAGAATATTTCAGTAGAATAGAGAGCCAAGAAATTAAGTGCAAGCATTTACAGGCAACTGAGCTTAGATAAAGATACCAAGGTCACAATATATGAAAATGTCCATCTCTCTTCAATAAACTGTGCTTGTACTGTTGGATATGCACATGTAATACCAAACATAATCAGACTCATCTTAATCCATATATCAGAATCAACACAAAATGGACCATAGGGTTAAAATAGAGATCTGAAACTCTAAAATTACTAGAAGAGAAAATAGAGATTGATACTGCAAAGAAATTTGATAATGGCCACCAAAGAATACACAACATAGCCAAACAACTGGAATTTATATCAAATTAGAAGATTCTATAAAACCATGGAAGCAATGAGCAGGGAATATATAAATAATGAAGCAAATAGTTGCAATCTAAATCTCAATGAGAATTGAATATTTACTCCTCTGTATTTATTTTGCATATATTCAAAATAAATATGCAACTGATTAGTAAGAAAGCAAAGTATCTTCGATAAAATCATGCAAAGTATTTGAACAAACAAACAAAATAGGACACTATAGTTTGCACGAGACAGCAGATGAGTACAGTCTGGTGATTTCTCCCCATAGGCACATCAAATGTGAAGAGCTTTTCATGCACCAAGCACAGAGCAGCACAGCGGTGTAACAGACTTCTGTTCAGTATGTATCACTACCAAGCTACCATGGTTTTCATTATATACTTGAGATAACATGAAGGCCATTATTTTCTGCAAAGAGTATATGCTAATAAAATCTGCACCGTACTGGCCCTAAAATCAGACACTCAAAAGAATGGAAAATAATAGGGAGCCATGAACTAAATATTGTGTTTTCAGAAATTTGTAGAATGATGCTTACTAGAAACAAGAGTACTGGCATGTGGAGAAGGGAAATATTGATGAGTGGGTGCTGTGTTCTTTACTGTCAATTCATCACATTCTAGAGTCACCTGGGAAGAAGGAACCTGAATTTAATAAATGCTTTGGGTAGAGTGACTTGTGGGCATGCCTATAGGCTATTATTTTGATTGATGATTGGTGTGGGAAGGCCCAGACAAGTGTGGGCAACACCATCTTTAGTAGATGGATCTGAGCTGTATAAGATACTAGCTTAACAGGATCCACAGATAGAGCCAGGAAGCAGGTTTCCTCTACGGTTTCTGCTCAAAGTTTCTGCCTTGAGTTCCTGCCTTGACTTCTCTCACTGACAAACTGTTACCTGAAAGTATAAGCTGAAATAAACTCTGTCCTCCCCTGAGTTGCTTTTCATCAGAGTGTTTATCATGGTAACAGAGATCAAAGTAGAGCAGATACTATGTATAATTAGGATGAAGGAACTCTGCAGTGCTATTGCACAGTGTTGTTATAGATAATAATAATGTACTGTACCTTTCAAAAACCTAGAAGAAATTATTTTGAAAATTTTCACCACAAAGAATTAATGATACATCTTTGAGGAGATCTTCAGTTCATTAGAGAGGCAACCCTGAAAGGGACTGCAACTCTTCATTGTTTCTGTAATTTCTGGCCATGACACACAGTTCTTTAACTTGCTGTGTTCAGCCTTTCTTGATGACCTACCTCACCACATGTCTAAAGAAACTGGGACAAGTGAGGATGGAATGGATTCTCTGGAATAATGAGCCAGAATAGTATTTTCCTTTATGAGTTAATTATCACAGGCATTTGTTTTCATAAATGTTGACTAACAAAGCCATTGTACTCTTCACTTATCAAAACACTCATTTGAGACTGTGCCTTGACTCCCCCAGCCTCGTTCGCCCTCCTAGCTTCCCCACCCCATCTCTCCTCCTAGTGTAAGCACTGGCCCATTTTGTCTCTTGGCACCTCACACCTCTGGACTGACCTCTTGGCCCAGACTCCCCACTGCTTACTGATCCTTTCCACCCAGACCAAGCCAGTCCATCTGTCTAGTCCCAGGAGCCCTCAGGACCTGTTCCCTCCACCACCTACCTTTGCATACCTGGGTGTCCCAGTCTCCATCTTCCTGGGGCCAGCTACTTTCTTGGGTCAGTTCAGCTGTGCCCACTGCAACTTGACTACCCCTGCCTCATTCACCCTCCAAGTTCCCCCACCCCATTTCTCCTCCTAGCATGGGCACCGGCCCATTTGTTCTTTAAGCACCCCAGAACTCTGGAATGTCCTCTTGGACCAGACTCCCCACTGTTTCCTGATCCTTTGTACCCAGACCAATCCAATTCTTCCCACTAGTTCCTGGGAGCCCTCAGGGCCTGTTCCCTCCTGCCGCTTTCACATTTGCATGTCTGAGAAAGGCCTTGTCCCCAAAATAGCCAAGACCCCAACTTCCTTAAGCCAGCATATTTTTGGAGGGATCCAGACTTTAGGAGAAAGCCTGAGATCATCTGATCCTCACCCCACTTGGGTCTCTATGGGAACTCCTGAGCAGAAGGATGAAAGCCATCTGGGCCCTCCAATATAAAATCAAAGAGAGAACCTAAAGCCTAGACCAACCAGCTTTTCATGCCCAACAAGTAAACCACAAAGGCACATAAAATTTACAAAAAGAAAAAGACCTAAACTCAATAAAGGAAGGCTTGAGTCTCACACAGAATCAAAAATTAAAAAAGAAATCCACATGTCAAGGTCTCAGTGAAAAAATAGTAACATGAAAAACCAAAATAATATATCCCCACGAAGTACCAACAGTCCTGTAGAGGAGTACAATGAGAAACCCCTAGAGATAATATAGGACATGGAATTCAAAAGAACAACTATAAACATGATAAAATAGTTCAGTGAACTTAAAGAACACACAAAGAAATCAAAGAACTGAAAGAAGATAAGGATAAACTTCTGAATGAATTCTGAAAAGAGAAATATTGAAGAATACTCAGGCTGAAATGAAGAAGGAAGTGAAACAATCAGTAAGCCAATTAGAAATGACAGGAGAAAACCTCACCAATAGGATGAATGAAATGGAAAACAGAATATCAAGACCAAAAGATAAAGTGGATGAATTAAACCACTCAAGCAAAGATTATGAAAAAATTTAAAAAAACACAAGAATGGAATATGCAAGAACTGTGTGACACCGTAAAGAGATAAAACTTACGAACTATACGGATAGAGGAACAAGAAGACTCTCATGACAATGGTATGGACCAGATCTTCAACTGGATTGTTGAAGAATATTTCCCAAAATTAAAGACCAACATGTCCATACAAATATAGAAGCACATAGAACACCAAAAAAGTATTGTATGATAGAAAACTAGGATTGGAGTGATGGCTCAGTGGTTAAGAGCATTAGCTGCTCTTTCATAGGACCTGGGTTCAATTCCCAGCACCCACATGGCAGCCAACAACTGTCTGTAGCTCTAGTTCCAGGGGTTCCAATGCCCTCTTCTGACTTCCGCAGACTTTGCATGACAAGGGTACACTAACATATACATACGCAATACACTAATACACATGAAAAATTTTTAAAAATTAATAATTAATGTGCAGTAGAAAACTCAATGAAAAGATATATAGGTAGTAAACATAATAACAACATAAAAGGCACATATCTTAGGTTCTAAAATATATGCAAAAAGTGATTTAAGTCCTGTAGTTGGAGTTGAAAGGAGTGAGGAAAGGATATGATCAAGATAAACTGAATACACGCACACATTTTCAAAGAATAAATAAAATAAGATAAAAATTAAAATGACTGATTTGAAAGATTAAGTCTTGAGAAAGAACTATTACTTGGAAGGGGATTTTTTGGAAGAGATATATAGCTCTTTATAAAAGGAGTATATTTTTGCCCTATCCATCAGAAGAATTATGATAAATTTAAATGTCATTACCACTTTCTCAAATATTGATCTACTTATCCTTGCCATCAATTCATTCCTACTTTTAATATTGGTGAAAATTTCTAATGAGAAGGAAATGCAATGTACATTTCTTTCCAGCAAAAAGGTCGATCAAATAAGAAACAAAATGTGAAACAATAAACATAAATTTACCAAAGCAGTTAATTGACTGAATTCATCAAGATATAGCAAGTAGACATTTTCCTTTTTCAATATTTAATGAATACATTCTATTTCTATTTGTTATTATATACAAATAATGAATATTTCTAGCAATAATTATTAAACACTATATTTAACTGCCTCCCATCTTTATGAATATTGGATTCTTATGTATCATTTTTATTCATTACCAATTTAAATGGCATAAATTTGCATATATTATATTCTCATTTTACATAATTAAATAAAAAACTAGGGAATTAATTCTTTTAAATCTATTTCACAATTAACTAGGTCTTCATCTTCTCTATTAGCACACTTAATTACACTGCCAAAAGAAACTGAAAAGAAACAAACACATAGTCAAATAATTTTTGCTTAATTAAAAAATTACCACATATATTTATTTCTGTGGTGGATGGTGGATTTGGATGAATGTATCATGACATGCATGGTGGAGGTGAAAGAATAGTTTGCAAAAGTCAGCTTTGTCCTTTAATCATGGGGTATCATGGATCTATTCCTGGTCATTAGACTTGGAGGTAAGTGCCTTTACCCACTGACAATCTCACTGTTTAATTTTTAAGATTAAAAAAACAAAAAATAAGATTTACTTTCTGTATTTTCACTAAATTACAAGAATTTGTGTGAATACATTGACAGATATTCTATATATAAATGGATAGGCCTAAATTTTAAGGAATAATTAAAAATACAATGTACTACAGGTTAAAATAAAATTTGTTTCAACAGTGGGTGTCAGTTACTAAAATGTGCTAACAAAAAGTCATAGGAAATATGTCACTTTATCTTTCACTGCTGTTCATAAAGCTAAGATGAAATTGTGTCCATTGACAAAGAAAAAGCAAAATGCTAATAACACTCATTTGAATCAAAGTAAAAAATAGAAAAACTGTGCTATCATCTGCCAGATTCAATATTAATTGTATGTTATGTCAGTATTAATTAATAGATGAGAATATAGTCTTTCCATGAAGTATATACTCTCTAATATGTGTGGTTCTTTGGAACTTGACAGTCCCACAAAATATGAAGCATATATCAATATATGATTTAGTTCTTCATCTCCCAAGTATATGCCTGAGGGAATTAAGAACATTTATTCACCAGAAAGCTGTGCACAAGTATTAACAGCAGCATTATTAACAAAGGCACTAAAGTAGAAATGGTTCAATTCCATTTAATGGGTCAGTGCACAAAGAAAATGTGACATGCTCATAGAGTGGAATATTATTCTGCAATTATACAGGAATAAAATACTAAAACATACTATAACAAAGATCAATCTAAACACATCTTTAAAATGAAAATAATTCATTCACAAGGAAAAAAATTTTCTAGCATTGCATCTAAATGTCCTTAAGAAACAAATGTTTAGAGACAGGAAATGAAGAAAGGGCATATGGGAACTGGGTAAAGAGAATTGCGGGTAAATGTTGTTTGGTGTAGGATTTACTTAGAGTGTTACAAAAGTGTTCTGGAATTATTCCGTGTGTGTGAACGGTTATGGAACTCTGCAATAGTCTTCATCTGTTGCAAAAGGAACTTCCTCAACGAGTGGTATATGGTATACTTGTCTGTAAACATAAGGTTTCATATTTAGCATATAGTAAGAAATTGCATTTGTCTTGAGATATGATAGAGTTATGGTTTCCTCTAGGATGTATGACCTCTCTAGTCATGTGTATTTAGCTGTATTTACAGTGCCACCCAGGAGTTTCCTCTCATTGACTGGGCTTTAAGTCCAATTATATAGCTGTTGATTATCTCCAAGATAAAAGTGCCACTACTACACTGATATAGAGTGTAGCGTTGATTGAATATATCTTTAAAGTATGCAGAAATTGCTGAAGATATTGAATCAAACACTCTGAGATGGCAAAATCATGTATACAAATCTGTTTATAAAAGTATACTAATAGCAGTTTATTACTAAAAAATTTACTCAAAGTCATATGTATGGAAGAACAATATAATGAATGTTTCTCAATTGTGAAAATAAATATTAATAATGATTTAAACGTTTTCCCAATCCATTAGCATATCATGGAAGTATGTGAAGTCTGGGTAGTTAATTCATCATTGTGATGAATGTACACACTCATAAGCTTAATATGAACTCTGCTCTTCTGTTTAAGATCTTATCAGTTACACTTCACCAACATCATTGGGAATTCAGTGAATTTTATGCAAAATAGAGTCACTGTAAACAGTTCAAGGCAGAGACAAAGTGCTTTCTGTTACCTTCACTTACATCACATAATGAAAATTGAGGAGGATGCAAGTGAAATATTCTATTGTAATGTGCAACGTTTGAATTATTTCATCATTCTACAGAATATTTCTGTGGCTATACCCTTAAGTGAATTAAGGAATCCCTCCTGTTTCTTTTTTTATCACCCACGTATCTTATTGAAGCCTCTTATGTGTTCTAGGATTCTTTGGCTGTTTAATCATTTCATACATAAATGTGCCCCTCTACTTCCTTTTTTTTATTTTATTGTTTTTATTTTTTTGTGTATGAGTGCATTGCATGCATGTATGTAAGTTCACCCAAGTTGTTCAATGCCTGAGGAGGTCAGAAGAGGGTGTTGGAGTCCCTGGAAGTGGAGTTATGGATGGGTGTTAGCCACCATGTCAGTGCTCAGATTTGAATCCTGGTCTGTAAGAATATCCAGTGCTCTTAACCACTGAGCCATCTCTCCAGCTCTCTTTCTTTCATTAACAAACTTTTTGAACAGTATCTCTGGCTTTTAAAATTAATTTGTTCTTGCATCATGAGCTGAATCATCCATATAACTAATGACTGTGTCTGTACCTTAGTTGCCCTACTGGAGCCTACAATTCCTGTACTCTAGGCTAATGCTTAAAACAACACTGTTATGTCAGTTCTGTGTCCCAGACACCATAATGGCTTCACATCAAGAATGAAATCCAATTCCTTAGCATGGCATAGAAGGCATGATGACCTAGAATGTGAGTACCTTGGCTTTTTTTATTAAACCTTTTAATGTCTTGGCAAATAATTATTCAATGATAGGATGAGACAAAAATCTTAATTTATCAAAATATTCTGAGTGCCAGTTATTGTTTATATGTAATTAAAAAGTTGACAATACTATCAGAAGCAACTGAATACCTTTTTAATGATTGAAAAATACTGCAAGGCATTTTGTATTAGAAATTAAGAGAATTCTTAGAGCTGATGATATAAAATGCCCCTCTCCCCAGATGAAATAAAGGAGCATTTATGCTGAGATATATATATAAGTGACCCTGGCCTGCGAACATAGACTCAGGTTATCCCAAATAACATGTTCAAATGTGAAAGTCATTACAGGAACTTCTTTAGTCAGAAAATGAAAGAAGTAAATCAAATCATTTATCAAATATCAAATATTTTGCTGGGAATATCAAGTTGGTGGGTTACAGGAAAGCCTGCTCTAAGTTTCAGATGTTATGTGATAGCATTCTTAGTTTTTGGTTTGTTGGAAGCTAGTGGTTTGCTCAGAATGTGTTCTAAACATTTTACTTAATAAACAAAATCATGTCATTTCAGGAACAGAGGTAGGCAGCGAATGCTTATTTAAAGGGACTAATGATTGCTCAAGATAATTCACCCTGGATCTGCAATGTTCCACCATCATGAAGTTCTAAACAGTCAAACAACTGGTAGTATTGTTCACTTTGGTTTGGATTTATTTTTGAGAATTTTACTTTACAGGTCTGATTCTAGCCAAACATCACATTTTGAACATGGGAAAGTCATGTATTTTATGCCTTACACTTCTAGAAAATGTCATTCCTAGAACCTTAAAGAGATGTGGCTGACTAGGCAGGATATCAGTCTTCAGAAGGAAATAGTTATTGAAGCTAGTGAGCAAGAAGCACCTGGGACACATTGACATCCACGGTTATCCTACCTGGGCTTGATGTTTCCTTTTATCTACCCTATGTATTGAAATCACTTTTACATGAGACCTATAGTAGGAGTGTCATTTCTAAAGTTAAAACAATCAAGGACATTGTATGGTCCAAAAAGGAAAGTTATTAGGTGAGGTAAACAGATATTTTAGACAACCACCACCACCAAAAACAATAAAATGTGATCTTTTTTATTCAGATTGACTATAATTCCCTAGTGCCTACAGTCATTTTTATTCTCTGAAATATTTTATTTGATATTTGTAGGTTATGAAATACTTTGTTAATTATTGTTTAAGTTTTTCTTGTGGTCAGTTTGATTTAGTAGCCATAACATTACGGATTTTAAAGTTAAAATATTATAATGGTAGATAATAATTTGACCCATCCTATTTTCTTGATATTATACCAACTTCCAGTTGGAAGAAGTAAATGGAAAGTCACATTAGAGAAGAAATCAGATAACAATATAGTATTTTAAATTCCTTTGCAACAATGTTGCTCTTTCATTATGTAGCATATATTACTAGCGATGGCAGTAAAAACAACAGGTCAAACTTGTGAGAAAACAAGATTCCATAAATTTTGTAGGCAAAATAAAATCTTAATTTTAAATAATTGTAAAAGAAATGAAAAATAAAACAAAAAATAGAAAAGAAAACAAAGCGGATGGCCCCTGAGGACTTCAACCTTGCCATAAGGTCCAAGTCTCAGCGCCTTTCGATGACCTGTTTAATCTTTTAGCTTTCATGCTGTCAAAATCAGTTCATGTGGGCAGATTCTGATGCATTGCCAAGTTCTGCTTTCAGATTGATTTACAGCCTTGGCCCTCTCTGGACCACACCTTCTGTGTGCTGACCCTGATGAAATACTTCCAGTAGGTTTCACCTCAGTGATGTTGATCATTCAGTAGTCACAGAAAATTCTTCCGCCTCATCTGACCAAAATTACGTCAGTGAAACACGGGTTTCACTTCCACATGTTCTTAATCCAAATTATCACATGCAGAGCCCTGATAGTATTTACTGCATTCTGAAACTTCACAAGGTACATCTCCGTGGTTTGATTTCTCTCAGTTTTCTTGTCTTCCAAGCTCTCACATAACTCATTAAGCTCTGAGCACTTGGTGGCTTTTTCAGCTCAGTTTCAAAGGCCTCTACAATCCTCCCACAATGCAACACGGTCTGGTCCATCATAGCAACACTGCTTTCTCTACAAATTTCTGTCCTAGTTTGTTTTTTGTCATCGTGAGACCAAAAGTAACTTGGGGAGGAAAAGGTTCGTTTCTTCTTCAATTCCCAGGTCAAAACCCACCACTGAAGGAAGTTAAGGCAGAAAAATCAAAGCAGGAACCCTGAGGCAAGAAATGACAGAGGCAGAAATCAGAGGAACATTGCTTTCTGGCTTGCTTCTTTTGACTCTTTTTTTTTTTTTTTTTTTTTTTTTTTTTTTTTTTTTTTAAAAAAAAAAAAAAAGAGGACGATAAATCTTTCACTGTGATATATCAAAATAA
>NW_008339916.1:752818-813768 GCF_000622305.1 Nannospalax galili
ACCGTGGTGAAAAAATGAAAAAGGGAGAAATCAAAGGAACATTTTTTTTTTGTTTGTTTTTTTTGTTTTTTTTTTTTTTTTTTTTTTTTTTAGCTATCTATCTATCTTATGCAGCCTGGACTTATTTGCATAGGCAGAGTGCCTCTTGCAGTAGGCTGGACACTTTTACATCAATTAGCAGTCAAGACAAGGTCCCACAGACATACCAACAGGCCAGTCTAATGGAGGAAATTCTTCACTTGAAATTCTCTCTTCCCAGGTGATTCTAGATTGTGTCAAGTTGATAATAAAACTAACCAGTACAATGTAAATCCAGAAGCTTCAGTGTCCTGTGACCATTCTCCTTTTACATTCGTTACAAAATTTTGCTCTCATCTTCACGTTTCCTGAGAGAGAACAAATGTCATAATCTCAGGGCATGTTACTGACTAAGACAAATGCCAGGCACTTAGTTAAAGTTTAAATTTTGAAAGACTTCAGGGGAAAACGATCCCACTTCTAAATCACTGTAAAAAGTCTCTGAGGAAAGTAGAGCTGCCCAAATTGATTATTTGCCCTCTTGGACTCGAATGTATTATTACTGTTTAATATACGAATTTTCAGACTCAGTAATAAATCTATTTGATCCATTTTCTCTTCTTAATTGGTTTTGACTGGTTTTGCATCTTGTAACATTTCACTTTCTTTTTTCCTTTTGGCACTGAAAAACAACGGGCATTTAGAATAAAAATAACCTATATATTAATTTTATTTTACTAAATTGAGTTTTCAAACATGTTTATAGCTAGATCATGTTCCAGTCTTTGTAAAGCAGAGTTTATGCTTGAGACCCTTTACATCTCTCTTTTTGAAGGATTTCTTTAGACTACTTTTTCAGTACAGAGCCACAGGAAACAGTGAACTCAAATGACCTGGCTGACAAGTCAAATTCACTCAAATCGCATTTCCTAGTAATTGATTATGACAGATAACATTTTAATCTTTATTAATAACCTATTATAAAAATAGCAAAATAACACAAAATCATTCTTGTGAAGCTTTTCAGTAAATAATTGATCTGAAGTTCCAAATTGATCTGAATTGTTCTAAAAAGAACATATTCTTGGGGGGGGGTGTAAGATGGATCAGCATTGGTACTTTATTTCAAATTTGATGATCTACATGCCATTCTCAGGTCCCACAGGGTGGAATTAATGAACTGAATCCTGTGGATTGTCCTCTCACCTACACACACACACACACACACACACACACACACCATGCACGCACACCAGGGCATGCACATCATCTCCCAAAAATAAAAAAAAAAAATAAATTTAATCAAAAATACATTCTAAATAAAGCTATGAAATTTTAGTCAACTACTGAGTTACAAATGTGATATGAACATCATCACATTTAGTGCTAAAATAACTCCAGCATGTAAATACCATCTTGCAGTCCCAAACATGGAACCATGAATGGGAGAAATTAAGTTGTCGCGAGCCGGGACTCTGTCCAGCAGAGTCCAGGAAAGACGACACAGACACCAAGGTGAGGTTCAAGCTTCTGTTTCTCTTTCTTCCTTTATTCTCTCTTATTCTTTCTCATATTCTCTTCACTATCTCACCCACTATGATGCTGCTTCATTCGTAGTTCTCCTATATCTCTCACTTCATTCTCTCTTACTTCATTCTCTCTCACTTCATTCTCTCTCCCAACAGCCCTCCCCCAGGCCAGGACCAATCAGGGCCACTTCATTCTCTCTCACTTCATTCTCTCTCACTTCATTCTCTCTCACTTCATTCTCTCTCACTTCACACCTCAGCTGTTCATATAGCGTTTCCAACAGCCCTCCCCCAGGCCAGGACCAATCAGGGCACACACACGTGCAGCGGGCAGGCAGAGTGGCAGCTCATTGGCCACGTAGCAAGATCATCAGGCTTGCAGCACCTGTTCGGCTCACCTTGTTTGGAGTAAACAAGCGGGAATCACGAGCCTTGGCAGTCAGCCAAGAGTAGAAGTAAACAGCACGAGGTTTGGCAGCCAGCCAGGGCACCATCTTTGGCTGGCTCGGCCGTGCTCGCTTCCCACATTAAGTTAATAAATTGATGGAGTGCAAAGCTAAAAAAAAATAAAGCTACACAGTATTATCATTGATCCCAAGTAACAACTTCTTTATGAATTCATAATTCCCACTCCATGTAAATTTGGAAGCACTACCTCTAAGCATGATTTAGTCATTCTCTTAATTTAGGTTTATCTGCCGAACATATTTGGATCTAAATAACTATATTTCAACAACTTAATATATTTACTGGCTGCCTTCTTGGCCTAAAAAAAAATCAGTTCTCTGAAGACAGATTTTTTTTTCCATTTTGTTAACTGTTTAGACTCAATGCCGGGTACAATGATAAATCAATGTTAAATTTAAAGAAATCTCTTAATAACTATCTCTTGCTTATGAAGAAATTATACCCATAAACTAGAAGAAAATGAGGGGCAGGGAAATGGTTGTATAATTTCAATTACCATCATTTTGGTATACTTGATTTTGAAGAGAAAGGAAATAATAGCTATCACTCAGCGTTATTATGCAAACACAAAACATATATTAATTATCCCATCCTTCAAGCAATGTATAAAATAATTTTTCATCATATGGAAAAGGCATGATCCTTCCCATTGTGAGGCAGGTAGCTTATGGATACACACACAATTTAGAGAATAAAGAATGGAGAAAATCTATCTATTTTCCTTAGTTAAGTGCCAAGCACACAAATAGCTTGACAGTGCTCCTTTTTTCCTAAGATACAGTGACATAGAGACTATTTAATTTTGAGGCAATCATGATAGTGTCCCAAACACAAATATAATTTGGTTTGGACCACCTACAAAGGACAATCCCAGGCTTGTACAAGACTTATACTATTTCACATATTAGCTAAAGCAAACAAATGTTCTCACTTACCCACTAGTACAAAGAGACCAAAGAAATGAAAGTAAGGGGCTGAAAAATATAATGTTCTTTTCTTTTCTCATTTTTAGTATTTTATTGAGTTTTTGTGAATTTCATATAATGCATCTTTATCACATTAAACCCCCTACCCCCTACCCTGCCCCTCGTAGACTGTACCACTAGATTTCTGGTATTCTGTCGCATATGTTAAGTCCTGTCTGGACAAACATTTCTATCCAGGTACCCCTCTGTGCAAGTTCATTCCCTGGAGTCTAATCAGCCTACCTAGAGTCACTAATACCTCAAACACTGCAATAAGACTTGTACAAAGGACACTGTAAAGGAACCTTGTGCAAGGTCACTAGTGTGAATGAACTGACATAAGTTTGGCATTCATAATTGTTCACAAAGGTATCAGTAGACCTGTATGAAAAACAACTTGTCAGAAGGAAATAAAATGAGAAAGATAAAATAATAGAATTTTACAGTCATCAAAGCAGATGATTTGTACTTGGTCAGATGTTGTGTCCCAAAGGTGAAATAACCAGGAAATAGAAAATCAAGCAAGAGGTTAGGAGTCATCGTTCTTATAGGAAATAAATATATTTTTCAGAGGTATAACAGAAAGTATAAGTGACTATACAAGGACCATGTGTAAGGCAAGGCAAAAATCAATTCTCAGCCTAATTTGATTATAGTTGAACACTTCATTAGTTGAATAGGTAAAATCAGATTGGGTCTAATATTTCCTGGTCTTCTTTTTCCTCAGGCATAACATACAGTAAATAGCCTAGCCATGTCTTACTCCCAGGATTTTCATAATGCTCATAGAGCATGTCATTGATTGACATATTTTAAAAACATTTTATTATTTATTTTTAATTTTTATGTGTTTTAGTGTATTATCTGAATGTATCTAAATACACCTGTGTCGTGCAATGCCTATGGATGTCAGAATATGGTGTCAGATCTGCTGGAACTGGAATTATGGACAGATATTAGCTGTCATGTGAGTGCTGGGAATCAAATCTGGATCCCCTGCAAGAGCGATTAGTGTTCTTAACCATTTAGCCAGCCCTCCAGCCCCTGATAGACATATTTTAAGAGGCTAGTTATTATTTCATATCAGGATAATATACTATTTGTTTTTTAGCAGAAGCAAAGGAAATGTTGAATCCTCAACATATAATACATAATTCAACAACTGTAGACTTTGAATTCAAAGGCAAGCAAGTCTCTGTTATCCTAAGTCTGTTCAGGGTATTGAAAAGATGATTAAAGAACTGCCTGGGTATTTTCATCAGTATATAACTAGTACTTTTGTGAGATAAAGGAGAGTCACTGAGAACCTGGGACTTTCATTTGCTGAGAAATTGTTATGACCCCTCTGTGCTGATTGACACTGATAAATATGAAATAAGATATATGTACTTTGCCATAGCAGGAATGGTTGACAGCATTATATTCTTCTCCTTCATTCACCTAGAATTTTTCTCAACTGTATCACGTAGGTCAGATGGGACTTTGAAAATAAGATGAAAGGTCAATAGATGTGAGTTGCAAAACAAGCCAATATCGATTTTTAAACTGAAAGTTATGTTTGAGAAAATGCCAATTCCTCTTTTTTTTTTTTCTTTCCAAAGAAGCAGCTTCTTCCTGCCAAGGTTGAAACCTGTGCTTAAGTAATGCAAGAAATAAACAAAAGAGAAATAGATGCTTTGCGAACCATTTCAATTTCATGAGGAAGGAAGCATTACTCCAGTGAGAATCTATTTTAGAGAAAGTAATCATAGGTTAAAATAGGTTCACCGGACTGCTTTTATTTTATTCATGATGTTATACACATAACACCATTCAAGGAAATTTTTTCAGACTCACCTATAAATTCCAGATAATTATGAAACTCTAATATGTTAGTCCATTTCATAACATTTTCAAATTCAAATAAAAGATACATTTCAATATTAACAGTCTCAGTCGCAGGATTTTTGTACTTAATATTAAACTGACAATTTGTTAAGGACGAGGGATGTAACAATGAAGATTCTAGGTGAATTGACTGAAATTGATGGATTGTGGATTAGATTGACCAGACATATAGGGAAAACAGAATATAATGTCAAGTTGATCAATTAATAACAAAGGTAAGCAAGGATTAAATGGGCCACTGTGAGGGAATTCTATATAGGCCAACAGAAAGAAGGAAAGTCTTGATATAGGAGTACCTAGTCCTTCCTGTGTTCTAAGCATCAAATAAGTGCTTGAAATACAAGTGTACAAGGCAGGTGTAACCAATGCTCTCTTCATGTTTTTCAAGTATTTATTTATTTACTGTGTATGAGAGAGAGAGAGAGAGAGAGAGAGAGAGAGAGAGAGAGAGAGAGGGAGAGAGAGGCTGATTATCTCCTTCTACTATGAGGATTGTCAGACTTTGTGGCAGGGGTAGGCACCTTTATTCTCTGAGCCATTTCAGCAGTCCAATGTCTTGTCTTTAAGAGTGTCAACTTTAGAGTGTGAGACATGCATTAAAGTACTGTCTATATCATTAAATACATTTTGAGGTATTTGTATTTAAGTTTTAAGGAAAAGGACCTCACCCAATCAGAAGAGTGAGGGAATTGATCATAGTGATTTTTTCTTCAGATGAAAATTGTTAAGGCTAAGTTCTTCTTGAGCCAGGAATGAGGACTCTGTGACAGAGAGAATGGATTATGAAACATGTACATAAACCTTAGAAATACCGCTTTTGAATGCATAGGAGGGATGCAGATTAAACTACAAACACAGACTCCTGAACAGTTCCTTGTTTAAAATCAATGTGTGATGGGGGCGGGAGAGATGTCTCAGGGGTTAAGAGCAGTAGTTGCTCTTATAGAGGATCCATGTTTGATTCCCAGCCCCCACATGGTGGGTAACAACAGTCCTTAACTCCAGTTCCAGGGGATCCAATGTCTTCTTCTTACCTCCATGGTCACTGCATGACACTGGTGCACTTACATGCATGCATGCAATACACTCATACAAATAAAATAAAAATAATGAATAAAATATATTTTTGAAAAAAAATGTGATACTTGAAAACTTAACATTATGCTCAACTGAGAAGATATTTAAAGGGTTTTTGACTGCTGTTAACTCAAGCAAGTGCCATTGTGTCTTGCAAGGCTGTGGAATTTAGAGTCAAAGTTCTAGATATTAGATCTTGAACAAGTTATCTGAACTTTTTAGGTTTCAACTTCTTTATAAAATACAGGACTGTAACAGTGGCCCCATCCTGTTACTGTGACTAGACCCTGTTATGCCATGCAACCCACGCACAAAGAACAGTGCCTTTGGTGTTCAAAATACAAGTTGTTGTTAATTGCTGTTAGTTTTTATACATGTTAATTGAAAAGTGAAAAGTGTTAAGTTAGCAATAACTTGAATAAAGATTTACAAATCTACTCACATTTGACTTATACAGCAGGAAAGTCCTCCACGTTCAGAGATCTTGTTGGAGTACAGCATAATAGAAGCTCAAGTTATAGGGGCATTCACATTTGCAAGCTACTTAAAGTCAATGGATCCAAAGATGGAAATATAAATCAAAGGAGGTTATCTCACAGTTGGAAGGGGGCAGATTCCTCCACAGTAGTCTACCTCTTTAGGAAATGTTCTTATTTCACTTTGCTGTTGCAAGTATATTACAGTTATATATAATCTGTTTTTTAATCAACTCATCTCCTTTATCAAATTGATCCTGATGAATATTATTTATGACAAATGTGAGTGCTCCTTACTCATGCACTCATGCTGAAGGCATTTTTATTCTTGGCTAGGAAGAAAACCTTAGAATTTTCTCAACTTGGGTTTTTAACCATGCTAAGAATCCTGGAATGTAAGATAAAATAATTTCCTTACTAAGTCATTATATCCCCATCTTTAGTGCTATTTCATACCAAAGATATTTTTAAAACACAATTCAAAAGTGTAAATGTGTGAGTCTGAAAAGGGTGCAAATGGTGGAAAGACAATACTCATGTATGAAATTCTCAAACTTTAAAAAGTAAAAATACAGAATATTGGTAACAAGACCACAGTACTTTGCTCCATCACACAAAGCATTTTTCAACCATCATAAATACACAATTTCATATTTCTTCTTAGAATGTCTATCATTTAATATATCAACATGTTGATTTTAGCATATATTCTAAAAGCCTAACCAATCTATTCTTGTTTCATGCATCTTTAATTAACCGAAATAAGAATTTCTTCCACTAAAAACTACTTATGATGTATTTACTGAATCAGCAATGTAATGTTTCTTTATTCCTACTAGACAGATTTCATCATGATAAAAATTTAAATTTGACTTTGCATATTTAATAAAATTCTTGGCACATATGAGGCATTCAATAAATGACTACATGAATGAAGTGATTATTGAGATTCTTTCCACTGGGAACCAAAGAAGGATTGGCAGCACATAAAAGTCTATGCCTAAAGAATGTATGCCTATGCCTACATTCTGCACTAAGACTTACATATTTTCTTGAGAACTTGGAAGGGGGGATTTCATAGGTCTTTCACAGCATCCTTTGTGTGTGTGTGTGTGTGTGTGTGTGTGTGTGTGTATGCATTTGATGTTGTATGAAATGTTAATAACCTCTCTTCTTTACTACAGTTACATATGTTGTATTATTAATGAAAATATTGAGATAGTTTTGAAATGACATTAGTCATTTGGTGCTCTTCAGATGAATGAGTTCTAATAAATGCGCCTTATGCATTATTTTCCATGGAGGCAGGAGGATCCATTCAGTCAAATATAGTTATCTTAATATTGGAAATATGCAAGATATCACATTTTTAGAAATGTTTATATAAAGTAAATATGAGACATTAATTCAACAAATGATTTAATTTCTTAATTATTTTGCTTTAGTACAGTCTTTAAAATGACCTATATTTTCTAAGCCTGAAAAATCTCAGTGAGAATCGGCAAACAAGAAATCTCCTAGCTGATAAGTACAGTCTTAAGAATTGTAACCCCAGACACCAGATAGAATTAGAGCAAATGAAAGGAGAAATAGGATAAATGGTTTGAGGGCTTCTCTGGAGACTTGGATAACTGGTTAACCCTATGGAATCCTTGTGTACATTTGGAGGTTAGACTGAAAGGACAGATGACAGTAAGAAGAGAATCCAAACACCTGTCTTATCAAATCTAGAAATTTGTTGTATCTTTAGAAGTCAACAAGACATAAGCACATAATCAACTGATATTTGACAGTTTCAAAGAAAGTTAAGAATATAAAATATGGTAGCTGCGTGTTTTGAATGTTTAATGAAGAAGAAATGAAACAGTGATTTGGTGACCTGAGCACAAGGGTTTGTTCATGAAAGGATATTTGAATATTTTATCTGGATATGACTTACCCATAAAGAATATCCAGAAAGTCAGGGGAATGTAACATAGGTTTCCTAAAGTTCTAGGAGGGAAAACAAGAATCAGACAGCTTTACCTTGTCATGTGGATCTCATATAGAAGAATCCTAATGGAAAGGATGGGAAAACTCAGAAGGATCCCAGAAGGATTGAGAAGACAAAAAGCTATCTTTTAATAGGTGGATGATACAGAAGGCACAAGTACTTGACTATAAAATCAATATAAGGCAAATAATCTTACCATGATTCCTTTACTTCTTTTCATTAACAGTACTCTAACCCTTGGAGCATCAGAAACAGGGTTGTCAAGAAGTACGAGAAAGAGAAGAAGCAGTATGAGGGAAAGTTCCTAAGAAACCTGCCATTATAGCCAAGCATGGCAACCCATGCCTGTAATCCTAGCACTTGGGAGGTGGAAGCAGGAGGATCTGGCGCTTAAGATTACCCTGACTATGTTGCAAATTCAAGGCCAACACAGGGCGCATGAGACTTTGACTCAGAAAAATTTAAAAAAAAAAAAAAAAAAAAAAAAGGAAAAGAAAGAAAAGAAAAGAAAAACAAAGAAGGAAGAATTCAAGCTGCCAATCTGGCTTCCTTCAGCTTCGGTTTTCTTTCTAGAACAGAACCCAACACAGAAAACTGTCCGAGAGAATTTAGTCATTTAAGGTTATGGGGCATTTCAATTTTGCAAAAACTGTTTATTTTGTTTGATTTATATTGAAATGAGGATAAATCTTCTTTGCTACCTAAAATTGACCCAAACAATTTCTGCAAGAGGTTGAATCTAGGGCAGAGGATCTATCAAAGGCACAGAAATTTGAAGGACTAGTGATGCGGGGAGTAATTCGTTTTCTTTATAATAACGTCCTTCAACTTTAACTTTCTCAATAGAATGGCACAATCAAATCATACATATTTTAATTTGGTAGAGATATTCCTAAATCAACAAGAAAGAAATGTGAAAATTTCTAAAACCTAACTGAATTGTTTGCTAGCAGAAAATTCATCATAATACCTGAAAATGAATACAAATATGTGAAGGTCAGCTAACAAGCATGTTTTTAAACTGCCATTGAAATGGTCATTGCTGTAGTGGACTACTTAAGTAAATATTTTTATGAAGCAAGGGTTTTCTAAATATTTTTTCTTCTTTATTAATTAACTTCTTTCATAAATTGTATTTTCTACAAAGTCTATGTGATTAGCCTAAACTCTACGATTGGATGAGAGGAAGCTAGAATAATAATGGTATTATATTTTTATGTTATAAAATACTAGATTCCTGAAGGCTACCTGAATATTCATGTGTTTTTAAATTAAGCATTTATAACTTCTTTTGGAAAACATACTTCACAGTTCTGTGAATGCATTAGGGGAAAATGTAGCACAATATGGTTTAAGGGCAAAACAAAGAAAACTGCTGTAACTCTTGTATGTGGGATATTCTCTACTTTTGTCCTGTGAGAATGATATTATGGCTTTCTCATTTGCAACTTCTGCATCTTGTTTATGCAAATCCTACCAAAATACTTTTTAAAGTTTTCTTATTAGATGTTTCTGACTCTTCTGGGTCTTTATATAAAAATGTCATGAATTCTTGGCGATCCAAGATATTCATAAACTATTCAGGCAAAAATAAAATGATGCCTTTGGTAAGATTCGGGATATACAGAACAGGGTCAAAGAAGAATTGGTGTAATGTGGGAAAAGAAGGTGGGAATTTGTAGTATTTTGAATGAGAAGCATTCTCAGTATGGCTCAATATTTGAATATTTGCTCTCCAGTTGTTGGCACTGTTGGGGGGGGGTCATAAGGTAGAACATGACTATAGGAAGTATATCACTGGGCTTTGAGTGTTTACAGCCTCACTCACTTGTCTCCTGCTGTATGTTTATAGGTTATGGCTGAAGATGGAAGCTCTCAGTTTACTACTCTGGCTGTCTGCTGTCATGCCTCCACCATCATTATGGACTTCCCCTCTGGAACTATAAGCCAAAATAAAGTTCTTTTATAAGTCACTTCTGGTCATGGTGCTTTATCACACCAACAAACAGTAACTAATACATAGGGAAATTTTCCAGTATTAGTTACTTTTCTGTTGCTGTCATAAAATACCCCCCAAAAAGCAACTCAACTAAGAAAGGATTTATTTTAATTAAGTTTCCATTGGCAAAGAATTCATCATAGCCAGGAAGCATGGTATGGAGGGAAGAGCAGGAAGCTGGCTGATTACATTTTCATCACCTAACCTTATCAAACAGCACCAACTGGCAACTAAGTGTTGAAATTCATGAGCCTTTGGAGTACATTTCTCATCCAACTACATTTCACCTTGGGCCCCATAGCCTCATGGGCATCTCGTAAGGTGAAATGCATTTAGCCAAACTTCAAAAGTTACTGTGGTCTTTAACAGTCTTGGGAGCTGAGAGATGGCTCAGAGGTTAAGAGCACTGACCTCTCTTACAGAGGACGCCAGGTACATTTTCCAGACACACATGGCAGATTAACAACCATCTATAACTCTAGTTCCAGGGAAATTTGACATTCTCTTATGACCTCCATGGGAATTGCACAACATGGGTGTACTAACATACATGAAGACAATACACTGATATGCATACAAGTAAAAATAAGTAAAATATTAATAAAAAAACTTCCTGTAATCTTTGACAGTCTCAGCAATGTTCAAGAGTCCAAAGTCCAAACTCTCATCTGATTCATTAGGAAATCTCTCAACTATGATCCCATATAAAAACAAAGTCACATACTTTGAACATATAATGGCACACAATATGTGTTACCATTCCAAATGGGAAAATTGAGGGCACAGTGAAGAAATATTGACCGAAGCAAGATTGAAGCCCAGCAAGCCAAATGATAAATTGTGTAACTCCATGCCAATTGTCTGTGACTTCTCCAAAGGGCTTAGATTGCTTAGCCCTTCCAGTTTTGCTGCCTTAATATGATTTTTTCCCCCTTTGGTTGGTTCTACTCCTAGTATCCAGCTCTTCTTTGCAGATGTCTCACAGTAATGACATTGCTAACATCATGGTAGGACCTCCACCACAACCTAGGTTTAAACTTTGTCGCTTCATGCAGTGTCATCTCAGGGATTCCTTGCATGAACTACAATGCCACAGAATGTCTAGCCTCAGAAACTATCTGAAACAATGTAGAAAGAATCTGTGTCCCCTCAAATCTGCACATATGTGTCTCTAAAATCAGTACCACGTGGACAAAACAACTGATTTTTGCTGACACCTTGAGAGGAACCCTGGCTCCCTTGGACCACAGCTATATAAGTATATAAGTTTCTGTATACTGAAGCTGGAAAATTAAAAAAAAAATCTTTCCTGGGCATCTGGGAGTCAGAAACAACCTAGGCTCTCTTTCATGTATGAGAGAATTAGCTGAGTGAGGTCATGGCCTAAGTAACCTTTTCTCTTGTTCCAGGGAAGAGCAGGACACCTTTCCTTGATGTCATTCATCTCCGAAACAATTGTAACCTCCTTTCCAACATGTGCCTTAACTGCATCATTAAGCTTTCTAGTGTTCCTTTTCTCTATCTACTGCACATTTTGTATTTCTTTCTGTTCTGCTTGCTCTCTTTCATTGTAGACCTACATAAGAGGTATCAGTAATAAATATGCCACAGATTCAATGTCATGCTGTTCTGAAATTTTCTCTGCTAAAGAAACTAGATCAATACTTTTTCATTTACCTTCCTGAAAATTCTCAGAATATGGACAAAATACAGCCAGATTCCTTACTAAAATGTCACAGGCATGACCTCTTGCCCTGTTGATAGCAGAGTCCTTCTCTCCTTTGAAACATCATGAACTGGGCTTCCATTGTTTATGTTACTCTCAGCACTACTATTTTCCAGGAGCCTATGAGAATGGCTCATTTGCTGCTGCTTATAGTGTTAAATAGTTTTCTAGATCAAAAGTTGCCAAACATTTTTATCTTTCATAAAACAAAATGCTATGTTCTTCACAGCAACATCCCTACTTACTTGGTACCAATCTCTGTATTAGTTACTTTTCTGTTTCTGGATAAAATACCATGATCAAGAGCAACTCATTTTGGTTTATTATTTCACAGGAATATAGTCCACAATGGTGGTGAAGGCATGCCTGTAGATGACAGGAGAAGGAAACTAGCTGATCATATTTTTATCCACATTCAGGAAGCAGAGAGAACATGAGCTGGGATAAGGCTATATACCCTTAAACACCACACCCAGTGAGGTACTTCCTCCAGTAAGAATTTAACTCATGAAGGTTCCACTGACAGCCTTAATGAGCCTTCTACTCAGTGTCTGAGACTGGGACATATTTCACAACAACCCATGGAACAACTGCCACTACCTTTGCAGGAGGCAGGGTTTTATATGATAATATTCTGACTCCTGAATAACTTCATGAGTGTTGCTACTTGTTTGAGTTAACTGAGCATATTGAATTATTGAAGGACTTTATCATTATGGACAATGTAGTAATCCATAATTATTCAAGCACATATTTTACATTAATGTTTTCTCTTATCATTAAGATCTCTATGATTATGGGAATTTGCATAATGCATTTATGTATTATTGTAGTGCATGTCAGAGATGTTTCACTTCCCTAAAATTTCCTTATGTTCTGTCAATTCATTCCAGTCTCCTTCTAACTCCTATAAGACACTGATCTTTTTGCTCTTTTTGTAGATTTGTCTTCTCCAATGTGTCATAGAGGATGGAACAACACAGATTAATCTTCTCAGATTTTGTTCCTTCACTTAATTGGAATGCATATATAAGTTTCTCTAGATCTAATGGTTTGATAGTTAATTTTGTTGCACAGATTAATATTGTATTGTCAGGCTGCATCACATTTTATATACCTATTTTATTAAAATACTTTATTAGTTCTTTGAAAAGAATCTTGCACAATGTATTTAGATCAGAATCATCCACACTCTTTCCCCCTAATTCCTGCCAGATCCACCCCTACCTCCCTTTTATTCATGCCCTTCTTATTTTATTTTATTTTATTTTATTTTGAGGGTTTCTGATAATGCTACATTCAGAACATACAAAGGGTACAAAAGGAATTTTTCCAGAATATTTCAATGGATGGTGCCAGTCTATCATTGTCTGCAAAACATCTTCTCCACACTCTTTCCCCCTAATTCCTGCCAGATCCACCCCTACCTCCCTTTTATTCATGCCCTTCTTATTTTATTTTATTTTATTTTATTTTGAGGGTTTCTGATAATGCTACATTCAGAACATACAAAGGGTACAAAAGGAATTTTTCCAGAATATTTCAATGGATGGTGCCAGTCTATCATTGTCTGCAAAACATCTTCACATACTGTTACTGTGGATCATTTTATCTCTTAAATAAAGTAAGACACTATGTGTCCATACTTTGGGCCTGTATTGGAACTGGGGGGAAAGAGGGTCCCCTAGATGGTTCTTAGTCTCATTCATAAAAGAACTGAAGAATGGACCCAAATGGCAGAAAGCAGACACACTTAGAGGGTTTTATATGACTGTGGCTGGACAGAAGTTCTGGGGAGTTCTGTGTTACAAGGTGGGATTCCAGGCAGGAAAAGTTTGCTACCTCATTAACACACCAGGTGTTCTGCCCATCTGTAGGAAAAATTTGCTGCCTCATTAACATACCAAGTGTTCTGCTCATCTGTTTAGCATAACTTGAAGTGAAACTGCCTTCCTAGGGGTGGTCAGGTCATTCATCAGTGAGATTGGAAAGGTGGGTCCTCCAACAGATAGATTAGGGATTTTATAGTCTTGACCAGTTAAATTTATGGGGCCTTTTGCTATTCTAACATTCCCTCCTCTGAAGAGGTAACCCTACAATCTTTTAGGGATTAGATAAGAGCTCCCAAATACTTTTGGCATTTTTCGCCTTTGGAGCAGGGTGTGTTGCTAAGAGGCCCAAGGACATGATAACTTTTACCAAAGCAAGTGGCTACTTTTTGAGGGGGTCTTTTTACCATGCCTAGCCAGTTCCTACCTCCTATTCTTATTGCACCATCCTCTGAAGAGGTTACCCAAATTGCCAATAGGGAACTGGTACGCAGACCACTCTGGCTTCTTCCATGCTGAACATGGACACAAGGTGAGGCAATTGGGGTACCCCTTTAGTAGGTGTACCTAAAAGACTTCCAAATTGCAGAACTCAGCTGTAGGGAGAAAAGAAAATCCTTGACTTGTGCCTAGAAGATGTGAAGGAGAAGTAGAGGCAACAGTAGTTAGTATTACAAGTTCTAAACAGAGAACTAGGAAAAAGTCAGAACAGGGAAAATTTCAAATGTTCATATCAGAGTCTATTGGAATTTCTTGATGAGAGCTTCCAAAAGCATCCCTCTATTGGATTCTTCCTCATTTTTACTTTCTCTGCCAAGGCTGGAATCGAGAGTGATGGACTCAGGATTTGCTTTCAGGCACTTTGATAGCTGTTGGAGTGGTTAGAATCAGTGTCAGTTCCCTCTCAAAGGCTTCTAGATAGGGGGAGAAAACAAATTTATCCATCATTTTAAACAATAGTGGATTGTCTCCCTTAGCTACAGTATTGAAGACCAAGATTTGAAGTCTCACATCTGAGCTCTTTTTTTAAAAAAATAATAACCTATGAACTGGAGCAGTGGTTCCCTTCTATGAGCCAGAGTTTTAGTGCTGTCCTGTGAGACTGAACCGTGTAGCATAAGCCACAGTTATACACTCCTCTGTGGGCTGATGGTGGACCAGAGTGAAGGATGGAGAAATTTCTGGTGTTGGACAGCAGTTTAAGCCTTCTCTGAGTGGCTACATTCTCCACAACCCCCTCTTCTGAGGTCTCAGATTATGCACGGCAGTGGCTTTGCCTCTGTGTCGGGCTTAAGCTGGGGACAGGGGAAGTTTCTGGTTATCAAGAATTTATTTTCCACCTCCCCTGATGGTCAAATATAGTCTTGACTCCACACATGTTCCTGGACACCCAGGCCTTGATACTGGACCTTTCCCATTCCCAGGTACCAAGAGGTTTTCCATTATTTTTCTATTACACTTCTACAGCCCCAGTGTACCTCTTCACCTTTGCCTTATATAAAACATAAAACACATAATCAAGTTTCTACAGATAAAAATCAAAGTCTGGTGAGTTAAAAATAAAGAATAAATAAAGATAAAAGAAAGCTGGAAAGCCAAAATAATAAAATATACTAACAGTGAGATCTCAAAAAATTTAAATTAGATGACACAATTATTTTATCATTTCAGACTGCAATATTAATACACATTTCTAGTGCTCTAATGTTTCCCAACTCAAACTTGATCTTTCAAGTAACCTTACAAAATAAACAAGACATGTTCATACCAGAGATGCATAGCAACCAAGAAGTGGAAATATTAGAATCAGAGCTCAAGATACTCAGTTTCTGTGTGTCCAGTAATCTAAATACATACCTACTTTGGCAGAAAATCAAGCACTCTCAGAGACTGTTCTGTCCAAGGACCCTAATGTAAAGATCTTTGTTGTATAAATCTTCAAATTGTGCTGAGAGAATAAAGCCATACAATAAAGTACGCATTCCCTACATTTCCATTCACATAGAACTCTCGAGCAGTACTTCACAACTAGGACCAGATTATCCTCTCAGGAACGTCTGTCTGCATCTGGTAACAGTCTTGGATTTTAGGATTGGAACAAGGAATCTGTTGGCATCTAGTGAATGGAGACTATGGATGATGATAAATCTCTTGAAATGTACAGCCCTCTACAACAGTAACAACAACAAATCTTACCTAGTCCCAAAAAGTCAATAGTGCCAAAGTCCAATAGCTCTATTCTAGAAAATACAAACTAATTTACAGTAACAGCAAGGTTATGAGTGGTTGCTTAGGGTTGCCAGGGAAGGAAGGGTGGTGGGTATTGCAAAAAGCCTTCCAGGAACTTTCAGAAGTGACGTAGTCATTAATTATCTTGACTTTAATGATCAGTTTCTGACTGTACATATGTCAAAATGAATTAATGTGTATGTTTAAATATGTAAGATTCATTTTTTTTGTTCATTCTGCCTCAACAAAGATGTTTTCTAAGGAGTTTAACACTTAATAATAGAATAAAATAACCCATTAAGACCAATTTGTGTGGCCAATAACTCCCAGGTGTGGGACCATTCTCTCAAGTGTAGGCACTATACCAACTGCCATACACTTGAAGAAAATTGAGTACCTTGGGAACAGAAGTCATTAACAATCCATAGCTCCTCAGGTAGAGGTGGGGGCATGTGAATCCCTCCCCCTTCCATGTTAGAATGCTGACTGGCTTGATAGTGTGCTAGTCTTATTCAGGCAGCCTCAGTACTTGTGGGTTCGTGAGTGTATCAGTCTTGTCATGTCCAGAAGACACTCTTTCACTGTGGTCCTCCTTGATTTCTAGCTAGCTCATGCAATCTTTTCTCTCTTTTGTCATCTCTGAGCCTTGGGATGGGGTTATAGAGATGTTCTGTGTATGAGCACTCCATTGATGCCCATTTTCTGTACTTTGTCCATTTGTGAGTTTCTGTGTTAATCACCATCCACTGAACAAAGAAACTTCTCTGTTGAGGTCTGAGATTTACACTAATCTATTGGCATAAGATAGTCATTCAGGGGCTAGTTTGGTAGTATGTCCATTTATCAGAAAAAGAGTGGGTAGTTCACCCCTGAGCTCAGGCATCACATTTAATCCATTCACTCAAGGAAGGATCTTGTCTTGTTCATGGTTTAGAAATTATTTAAAAGGTGCTATAATTTTCTATGTTTAAGACTTTATGTGAACACAGAGAAAAATTCCTTTGAAAAAATTATTCCTGAGTTGCACAGTAAGCATTTTTAAATTTTAAGAAAAGACCCAACTCTCCTCAGAAATGCCTTCACCATCTTCTATTTGCAAGCGCACTGAATAAGAGTTATTGACCTGTGGGAATGTTTGTCAGGAATTTTCTTGATTATTTAGTGATGTATGGGGCCAAGCACATTGTTTGTGGTTCTACTCCACAGTATGTAGCTCTGAGGTGGATAGGAAAGCAATTGAGCAGATGCAGGAAGAGCAAGCTTCAGCTTCTTTCTCCAGGTTTCTGCCTTGAATTCCTGCCCTGACTTTGCTCAGTGATGGACTATCAGTTGGAAGTATAAGGTGCAACACTTTTTTCCCAAGATGGTTTTAGCCAGAGGATTTTTCCACAAGAATAGAAAGCTAACTAGCTGTGCTTTTTGGTGAAATATCTATTTAGATCTTTTGCTTACTCTTATTTGGATTGTTTACTTACTGTTGAGTTCTAAGAATTTCCACGTTTAATGTAATAATCTTTCAGCACATGTTTTTTGCAACATTTCCTCCTAGCTTGTGACTTGCCTCTTCATTCTCTTGACAGACTCTTTGGAACAGAAAATTTTTCTTTCTTCAATTTTAATGAAATTGATGTCACCTAGGGTCTGTTCGCAAGTCAAGAAGTCTATAGTCACAGCACACAGCTAAGGTTATCTTGAAGCATAATAAATATTCCACACAGCAAAGAGACAGACTCTCCACAAGGGGAAGGGCTCTAGAGGTGGAGTACTATGTAACCCTCTGGAGAGTTTGGGCTTTTGTATTCTACAGAGTAGGAAATGGGACAGGACTGGGCTCCCATTTCCCACTTTGTGTTAGACAGGGTAGGATACATGCTGTTAGTTGGTTCACTCATATCAAAGAAGGAACCTGACTGGATAGAGCAAAGGCAGGGAACTGGAAATTCTTGCCTGAGGGGCCCTGCTGGTGGGGAACAAAAGCCTGTCAACAAGGCTAACTTTGGACAAAACCTAGAAGCAAGACATTTTGGACACAAGTAAAAGTAATTGGAGCACAGGGGAATCTAGTCTGGGGCCTCCTCCCCTGACTATTTGCCTGATTCAGAGCTATCTCCTGCTCTTCTTCATTCTCCCCTCTCAGAGGTCACTCCAACTGTTGATGGGGTATGAGCATTTTGGTCTTGCCTTTCTGGCTGTTACCTGCTGCCTGGAGTCATTGAGAGTTACCACTGTCTGTGTGTCCGTTGCATAGGTTTATTTAGGAGGCTGTCCAAAGCAATGTGCTCCAGCATTGGTTGCTGTAATGTATGCAGGGTTGTCCAGGAAACTGATAAAGCTTGCTCCCAGGCAGTTTGTTTGATCATTAGAACATTTGGAATGAGGAGGGATGAAACCTGCCATTTGATGATGGCCACAATGCTCTCAGCAGCCTCAATAAATGCGGAAGTTAATCCCTGAGACAACAGTACAACACACATTAGAAGGACAGTAAAGGGAATTTTACTTGTCTGGAACTGTGGGAGTTGAAATTTGGGGGGCTGGGGAAGAACAGACATCTAAACCAATCAAAACAAAGACAAAAAAATCCTTGACAGGCTTTACCATACTAATTTATGTCCTTAACCCATTTTGTCCTCCTTGGCTTACTATTTCCTCTAGCTGGTGAATTACTGCATCTTAGTGTGCCATTAATTTAAAGAGCTTATCCATTTTTAGTTCAATCTAGAAGTAGGCCAAATTGTCTCAGAGAATGTGACCTCATGAGGAACTGAGAGGTTGAAGGTTACCTTGAGAGTTTCCTCTATAAGTTTGATTTAGGGCTGAGAATTTCAGGGCCAACTTCAGTTGTTCAGTATAGCATATCCTGGTTTTGCTTGTTACTGATTAAGAGTTTTGCTGTTAAAGTCAGTTAACATCACCCGTTCATTTTTATTTCCTTCCCAGAAATAAAGCTCCTGGCCCATAAACCATATATTATGTTTAATGGGAAGTGGAAATCAAAGGCCAAGTTTTTAAGAAAATATTTATTATTTATTTTATGTGTATGAGTGTTACGCCTGCATTTAGGTAAGTGCACACGTCGTTCAATGCCGTTGGAGGACAGAAGAGGCTGTCGGATCCCCTTAGCTGCTGAGCCAGCTCTCCCGCCCCAAAGGCCAAGTTTGGTAACAGGTGGATTCCATTCTTGAGGGCAGAATCAGACATCAAGATCTAGTCTGCAACTGGAAAGAGAAACAAAGTCCCAATGGCTCTGTCCTTTAGGATATCTCAGTGGGCGGGGGGGTGGCACAGTGGGTAAGAGCACTGGCTATTTTTGCAGAGGACCTGAGTTCAATTCCCAGCACCCACATGGTGGCTAACAACCATCCTTAACTCCGGTTCCAGAGGATCAGACACCCTCTTCTGACCTCCCCAGGCATTGCTCAAAATGGGTACACCTACCTGCACACAAGCAATACATAGCACCCAAATGGCGGCTATGAACCGTCCTTAACTCCAGTTACATGGAAATCCAAAGCCCTCTTCTGACCCCCACAGCATTGCATGGCACTGGTGCACTCACATGCATACAGGCAATACACACATACACATAAAATAAAAATAATAAATAAAATAAAATAGCTTAAATTTAAAAGTACATTTCAATGGGGTGAGGTGCCAAAGTGTCTAAATAGTATGTTTTTTTTTAATTTTTCTTTATCATTTAAGACAGGGGACTACTGGTGCATAGCTAATTCAGATTCCATTTGGATCAATGCATCTAAGAGCATTTGCTTGGTTCAAGACCAGGTCCTTTTCCCAGGTAGCTGTGGTACTGTGTTTAGTGAGAATATTAGTGACAGACTTGGTCCATCCCTGTAGCTGTTTATCACGATTCCCCACATCCCTTTCTTTCAACCTGATAGGTTTAGGCCCACTTGATGGCAGAACATCTTATACTTTGAGCCTATTCTCCCGATCCTGCAATCTTCAGCTCTGTTCTGATGATGCCTGATAGACCTTGATATTTTCAGCATCTTCTTGTCCTGTGTTTGGGGGAAATTTCAGAGAGAGCCAGGATGGAAATTGTTCTCTCTGAAAGGAGCTGGTTAATGAACTGTTGGGATATATAATGTCAGCCCAAAAGTAGGAGGTATCCCATTGCAGGTTGAGAGTTGTGAGAATCACCCCCAAATAGGCTATGGTCTTTGTTTCCTATTGGGACTCAAATATTTGTCCTTCCTCTAAAGATAAGGAGGTTAAGGTTGACTTATGGGACTACCAAGTTAGCCCAAGAAAGATAGGCTTTTATCAGAGATTTCTAATCCACAAATTCATGGAAGGCTACTTAGGGGGCAGGTCTCTTTTAGACATTGTTGATGACAAATCAAACTCTAGCCTTGAGCAACTACATTTTGGCTGTCAGACATGATTCCATCGGTGATACAGAAGGCTTCAGGTAAGTATGAGGCGTCCAATGGTACATGTGGGTCTCTTGCCAGTGCTAAGCCAATTGGTATGATTTTCAAAGATCTCTGACTCTGAAGTCTATAGAAAAGGATTTCCAGAACCTTGTCGGTTTGATATAAATTTAAAGAGTAGTCTGGGTATTCTAGTATGAATTGAAAAACTTCAACTGTAGGACTTAGTCTACAGACTTGTATTCCTCTCTAGCCATTCCTCTAGACCACTTCACATCCCACATTGGTGGTGGTGGTGCAAGCACTGTCAGGTCTGACAGGAGTAAACCACATGTGCATGGTATGATTAGAGAATATGAGAACCTACTGATGGGGGCACTGAATCATCAGCATGTAGTACTTTTGTGCCCCTAGAGAAAGGGCCACCACAAAGAATGGAACCAGACAGTAACTTGAGGAAGATCTCTTATAAAGAAGAAGGAAAGCATCACTAACCCTACCAGAAGGATGACCCCCATGCATACTAGAAATGTGCAAGGCATGAGAAAGAATTATCTAAATTTGAGTGATACTGAGATTTATCTGATTTTGCAGAGTGTTGTCTCCTGAAGAGTACTCTCAAGTCTTGCTAAGGTTCACAGTTGTAGTGGATCTCAGTGATGTGCTGAGGTTTAGGTGGTTTTAGTGAGGTTCAGTATTTAACTCAAGTATGGTACGTTCAGGTATCCAATCTTGCTACTTGAACTGCTATAGGAGCAGACTAGATGATGGAATATGGTCCCTCCCATAGGGGTTGGGAGAGATCCTCAGTGAGATCTAGATTCTTAATAAGTATTACATCTCCTCGATAGACGAGGATGGTATTTTCTGCAGTTCAGAAAGGACTTGTTGAAATTTGGCTGAGTAATTTTGACACAAGATGGGTAGTCTTGGGGTATAGTATCAAATCTTTGGTAAGGAAGGATGTGCCATATAGAGCCTCAAATAGGGCAAGACCCTGTCGATTGGGGCCACTCCTCAGTCTGAGCAGGGATAAGAAGAGAAATTTAAAGTATGGAGAATGAGTTTCCTGAATTAAGCTGTCTCTTTAAGAGTGCAATGACCTTTTCTACTTTTCCTGATGACTAAGACTGTCAGATGATATTCTGTTCCCATACCCTTTGATAAACCTTGGGTGACTGCAGCCATAAGGGCTGAGCCATTATTTCTCTGAAGGATCTTGTGTAGTCCAAATCGAGGAATTATCTCTGAGAGTGATACTATGGTTACATCATATTTCTCTGTTTTGCATAGGAATGCTTCTATCCTAGCAGTGAAGATGTCCATTAGTACTAGAAGCCATGTAGAGTTGGAGCCTCCAGACATGTGGGTTAAGTCTAGTTGCCAATTCTCACCTGGATATGTCCACTGTCTCTGGATGCCAGGTGGCCTTAAGCCTCTATTGGAGGTATTGCTTTTGTGACATATTTCACATCCCTGTATTATCTGTTGGTTTGTGTTCCTAAGACCTTGTCCTTTCAACATTTACTTGACTACTATGTAATATTTCTGTAAATTATATAATTGATGTAATATTTTAATTACCTTCCATTGGATAGATACTCTTTGGAAGCAAAAATTTGCCTTCATAGCCTAGCTACCATATGTGATTATTTTATTTTGTGGCCAAAGATAATTCTTCTGGGAAATATTCAGGTCTCTCAGTGGCTAGTAGGGAATTGTTCCAGAGGATGGGTAATCATTTGTGTCCTTTTGCATCCCACTTGAACTCTGAATCTGCCACCTTATTGCCTCTGACTATTGAGTCATCTCCCTTCTAATAGCCAGGGTAATAAATTACTGCTACTTAGGAGGGTAGTAAGACAGCATTCAGAAGTTTCAGAATCTCCTGAGAGTGTTTTGGGGGAGGGTCTCTGCTGAGGTCAAAAGACCCAGTTCGCTAAAAAATGACAGCATGAGCATGGAAGATAAGGAAGACTATATTCAAAATCAGTATAGGTATTTATCTTCATGACTTTTGGTAAGAGCTACTAAGTCTGTTAATTGAGCACTGGCATTCTTGGGAATGGACCCTGATCACGTACTCCAGAGTCTGAGATCACAGTATATCATGCACTACATAGTCTATCTTTTATGAAGAAGCTACCATCAGTGCAGTATATTAAGTCTGAGTTCTCCAAAAGAGGCTTCTCAGCTAGATCAGTCTGGGCTGCATAGTTCTCTATGAGGGCCTCTTTACAAGAATGAAGAAGTCCTGCCATCTCCTTTGGGGAGGTAAGTACCTAGACTAATATTCTGGCAAGTTTAAAAGTAATCTCAGATCCTTCAAGCAAAAGGTCTTGGTATTAAAACAATACGTTGTCTGTGAGCCATAGGTGCCGATTTGAAATAAGGATGCTTTAATGTCATGGGGTGTGTAGACTGTTAAGGGAACATTCCTGACCCTCTGAGATCAAAAGCCCACCAGCTACCACTACTTGGAGATCTCTAGGCCATCTCTTGGCTACTTGATCTAATTATTTGCTCAGATATCCTACTGGCTGAGGAGAAGGCCCTATGAACTGAGTAATCATTCCCAGGGCTGTAATGATTTTCTGTAACATTTAGTCAATATCTTTGTTGAGTAGGAAGGCCTAACACAGTGGCCCAAGTTAGGGTTCCTTTCAGCTTTTAAAATGCCCCTTATGATTCTGGGGTCAGTTCAATCTGATTAAAGCCTTCTGTCTGTGCCTTGTTAATTGTCTGATAAAAAGACTTCACAAGTTCTGCATACCAAGGGATCCAGATTCTACAGTATCCACTACGCACTCCCAAAAGGCTATTACTTGTTTGGGGGTCTTCAGGAGAGGAAAAGTTGAAGTTGGCTGGGATCCATTTTGGTTCCAAAGTCCTGGTTCCTTTAGATAAGACCAGACCTAGGTAGGAGATCTTAGTCTGACTCAATTCACTTTTCTCAATGAGACCTTTAGAGCCTCTGTCATCCAGAAAATTAACGAGGGGTTCTGTCACTCAGGAGATAATTTCCTTAGTTGGACTACATAAGAAAAGATCACCTGCATGTTGGGTTAAAGTGGCTCCTAGATAAGTGCCATCCATTAGGTCTTGGGCTAGGGCCAGACCAAAAGGACTATCTTGGAAGCCCTGGCAAGGGCTGTCTATGTAACTTGGCATGCTCTTTAAGTAATATCCTCAAATGCAAATACAGGTTGGTTAGCTGTGTGAAGGAGGATGCAGAAAAAGGCATGTTTGAGATCAAGCACTGAATAGCAGGTAGTGATAGGGAGAATCTGAGTCATGAGGATATAAGGGTTAGGAAGGTCCTATACTAATCTCCACTTACTGGAGCCTTTTTTTGACTCCTAAGATAGGAGTATTGGAGGGACTACAACATTCACATAATCCTTGTTTTATGCTAGTGGTGATGTGGATTAATGCATCCCTAGTTGTGGATTTAAGGAGATATTGCTTTTTATGAGAGAAGTAGAAGAGATCCTTAAGATGGATAACCTGGGAGGTGGCTGTTCTAGATCTTTTGATGGTGCCTCCATCAGTTCATACTGATTGGGAAGTGTTGATTTATATAAAAGGCAAGCAGTAATTTTGTCTTGTGGAAGCAATTGTTGTACTCAGAGTTGGGATAGAAAATCCCTCCAAAATAAAGGGGCAGATGAGTCAGGCAATATCAGAAAGGAGTGACATAAATTAAGATATCCCCACTAACAAGCAAGTGGTCTGATAAAAAATATTCTATGGACTTTCCCAATGTGCCCAGAATGGTAGTTGGAGCAATAGGAGAAAGGTAGGGCAAAAATTAGACTCCTGATTCTATGAGGAAGTCGGTTTGCCAGTCCAAAACAGTCAGCACTGCCCAGGGCTCTTTTACATGGATAGGGGTGATGGGAGTCAGTATGGGTAGCTCCAGGACAGTTAATGATGTTATGGCCGAGGAGCTCCTAGGGCACTGATTACTCCAAATGATTCCCCTTAACGTTGGAGCAGGGTCCCCACAGGGGTTATGTCTCTATATTCATTCCCTTTGGAAGTGGCCTTCTTGTTCACAGAGGAAGCACCCTTTGGGACCTGACTGATTTCTTCAAGAGAGCTGATATCAGGTAGGTTCCCATGGTACCTATCAATTCCCCATGAAGTTTATCCTTCTCTTACTTCTGATTATAATAGACTAAATTAGCAGTTTGGACTAAATCATTTAAGGATTTTTTTTTTGTCTCTTTGAGACAAGGTCTCCCTGTAGCCCAGATGGCCTGGAACTCACTATATATACCAGGCTGACCTTGAACTCACAGAGATCCGTCTGTCTCTGTCTCCCAAGTGCTGGGATTAAAGGCATGCTCTACCACATTTCTTTTTTGATCATAGACATTTGAATTTTCTTATGGATGTCTAGAGCTGACTGAGCAAGTATTTTGTCTCTTAGGAGAATTTCCTCTTCCTGTGCCCCATTTTCTATATTGGTAAACTTTCTCATAGCCACCTGGATTCTGTCAGGAAGGCAATTTCAGACTGAGATTAGTTTAAAGGTTTAGCATTAGCTTTTTTGAAACCCTCTATAACAGTACAAGAAATGACTTGGGTCAGTCATCATTCTCATTCCCAGAGTTCCATTCTGGATTTTTATAGGAAACTGCCTCATCTCCAGTGGGTATTCTATCTCTAATATATTTTCCATTAATAGTGTGGTATAAAAATAATTTCCAACTCAAAGGTCCTGGTCTAAAATTCTCCTTCCTAGGGTGGTTAATGTTTGTTTTAACAACAACATTATGTCTTTCCAATCCAGTTTATATAATTGAATGCATTGATGGTAGGATTGTGTCAGGAGTTTCAGTACAATTCCTCTCGAAACCCTTTAAGTTCAGCCAAAGAAAAGGAAGCATGGATGGATCACTGCTCTGCCTTAGTAACTGGGAGGAGAAACATTCCTGTGGGTGGGGGATCATGAGGGTATTTGGAAGCCTGTTTTACATTTTCCAGAACATTATTCTGAATTAGAACATATTACTGCCAGGGTCTGGGAGCCTAGTCTGCTAGTTTTTTGTTGTTGTTGTTGTTGTTGTTTTTTGTTTTTTTTTAATTCTGAGTGATCTTAGAGATAAAAGAGCAGTTTAATATTGGGGATCTGAGTCCATATTCCTTCCCTCTTGCAAACCAGATCTAGTTGGAGTATAGTGTTTTAATTTAAGGTCCCCACTGGTTGCCATTATTCTTCACACACCTAAGGGATACTCAGGCCAGGTTCAAGTAGAAAAGAAAGTAAGCACTGTCTTATTGATGGTTTGAGGATCTAGCTTTTTCCAGTTAGTAAGGAGGCAGGACAACAGAGGGTGAAGAAGTCACTTTGGAGCTGTGTTTGCTATCTGTAAAGCAAAAATGTATTGGGAGAAAACATAAAGCAAATATATTATTTGAGTTTTGCCCAATCTCCATCTGCTCTCTCTCAGGCCTTATTCTAGAGGAATAGCTCCAACTTGGAGGGGGGTTAACTTCATGATCCAACTGTTTGCCCACTGGGATCCATGTCAAGAGCAGGACTAAACTATACTTACCATTGACCATGGTCTTGGTATCTGATAATTTCATTTATATCCTAACCACCTATTACGCCTCCATTTTTGGAAGAATCATACATAGTTCCAATCTTACCTTCTGTAGGAAAAGATGGATGAGGACTAGGATTATTAAAAACTGTAGAAAGGAGAACCTCATTTTATGAATTTAAATATCATTGGGGCATTTGATTATGGAGTTTGATAAAAACTAGACTCACATCTATATTAAGGCAGTGGAGAAGATGTACCTAGTTTATCTTACAAACAAATCTGAATTATACTTACCATTGACCATGGTCTTGGTATCTGATCATTTCATTTATATCCTAACCACCTATTATGCCTCCATTTTTGGAAGAATCATACATAGTTCTTATCTTACCTTCTCTAGGAAGAGATGGATGAGGACTAGGATTATTAAAAACTGTGGAAAGGAGAACCTCCTTTTGTGAATTTAAATATCATTGGAGCATTTGATTATGGGGCTTGATAAAATCTAGACTCATATCTGTATTAAGGCAGTGGATAACATGTACCCAGTTTATCTCATAAACAGGTCTGAAATATACTTTTGATTCTCCACAAATATTTAGAGTTCTTGGTGGCTTGGGAGTGGAGGTAAATAGGGAATATGGCTACCCAGATGATGAAGGAAGGGTAAAAATACTGGGGTGCTATGGGGGAGAGATCGATTGTGAGAAAAAAATCTTCCCTTAGAGAAATTTGTTTAGACTTTCTCATTTCTTCCTCACCTGGATCACAATAGCGGCAGGGGGAGAATGGGCAGTAGAGAAGTCTGCAGAAATACTCAGAGTCTGAGCTAGGAGTGTCCCGTCGGATGTCTCTACAAAAGGATGCCCACTTTTTTAGAGGGACTATGTCCTTCCATTAGTTCCTAAGCACACCATTTCAGCTAAGAGAGAAGAGAGGGATAGATTGAGATAAATGCATTGAGGAAGGAGGAAAGGAGGAAGGGAGAGAGACAGACTGAATGTTTCTAACATTTTCCTGTTCCAGGTCCCAAGCTGAAGCTGTTGAGCCATCTACAGTCCCCAGGAGTACTTTCTTGGCATGAGGTAGGTTACCACAAAACTCTGAGTAGGAGCGTCCATACAACATTATGCAGACCACTCCCAAGTCTTATGAAGACATGTTTCTCATATCGTCCTAGAGTTCTATGTGGAACTCCAGACTTCTGTGTGGAAAATGCATCACTACTCAGTGTAAAAATATTGCCAGCCTGGGAACTCAGCCATGCTAGTCACGGCAGGGAAGCTTGCCCTGTCCCCAGGATACCTGAGAAGTGCTGGGAAAAAATCACAGTGACATTCTCCTATCCCTTGACAGTTTGGTCTGGCTTTACTGAACTCCAGATGACTCAGTGAGCTTCAGGAGAGTCCCTGCAATGATGCCTCCTAGGGTCTTTCTTGGGTTATTTTCTTTGCCAGGTAAAGAATTATAAGATGAGAAGTTTGCAGTCACAGCACACAGCCAAGATTAACTTGAAGCATAAGTAATACTCCACACAACAAAGAGACAGACTCTCCAAAAGGGGTGGGGTCCAGAACTGGAACTCTATCAACCCACATGAAAAGTCTGGGCTTTTATATTCTATAGGGTAAGAGACAAGACTGGACTTTTGGTTGGACAGGGTAGGGTGCATGTTATTGGTTGGTTCCTTCATATGAAGGCAGGAATTGTGTAGAGCAAGGACAGGAAAGCTGATTGGATAGAGCAAGGACAGAAATTTGAAATTCCTGCCAGAGAGGGCCCTGCCAATGGGTAAAAAGCATGGCCAAAAGGTCAGATTTGAACAAAAACCCCAAACCAGGCCATCTTGGATGCAAGCAGAAGTTGTTGGAACACAGCTGAATCTAGCATCAGGCTTCCTCCTGTCTAATTCAGAACTACCTTCTATTCTCCTTCAAAATCTAATTTATCCTTTAACTTTTCATAAATTATGCCTTTGTTGTTATATCCAAAAAGTCACTGGTAAGCTTAAAGTTATCTAGATTTCCCCTTGTACCATTTGTATATGCAATGCCATATGTACAAGTTGTTCAACTAAACTTGGCTACATAAAAAAAGGTGGTTGCCTGGAATGCTTCCTTAACAAAAGAAGGACCCTGATAGCCTGTACCAGACCTCTGAAATTTATGGAAGTATCTTTCCTTTCTTTAAACCCCATGAATCATCCTTTTCTCTGCTAAGTTAAGAGTATTACTGATTCTAAGGCATATTTCCAGCTTTCAGCACTTCAAATTTCATGGTGGAGGCACTAGGGTCTTTGTCTTATCACACAGAAGTGCTGCAATTCCGCATTTATTTAATAAAGCAGTTGCCCTGAATTAGCTGTTAGGGGGTAAGAGAAAGAAACACACTGCTAAAGCTAATCTTTCCTTGTACCTTTCCTATGTACATAAAGCTTGTTCCAGCCAGGTCATCACTGCATTTTGTCATTTTGTTTTCCTTGGTGACTCTAATGCCAGTATGCAATCAGCAGAAAAGTCTATCCTTGGGATTAGTAACTGGCACCCTGTGCTATTTCCCGTCGAACTAATAACTGATATTATGTGTGATATCGCCTGGAAATTTTATAATTTTGAAGTTTATATTTAGGCTTGTATTCAATTTTAAGTTTTTATTTAGTTAAATGGAAGACATTTGTGCAGAAACCCTTCTAGAATGATGCAGGGAACTGCCGAAAGCAGGATAGAGAGTAGAGAAATGACTTGTGATGATTATACTAATTACTTTTCACACTGTTGCAACAAAGTACCTAACAAAAGCAACTTAAGTTTGGATGGGCTCAAAGTTTGCAGTTACATACTATCATGGTACTGAAGTCAGCATGTCACATGTCACATTGCATATGCATTCGTGAAGCAGAGAGAAATTAATGCTAGTACTCAGCTTGCTTTCTTTTTATTATTTAGTCCTCGATCACAGATAATGGAAGGTGCTGCCTGCATTTAGAGTGGTTCTTCCAACCTTAATTAACCCAATCTAGAAACTCTCCCACAGACATACCAAACTGCTTATCTCCTAGATAATTCTACATATTGTCAAGTGGACAATCAAAATGAAGCATCAGAGACATTAACTTTATGACTTTTAAATAAAGAAACAAAAAACACTAATACCAATTCACCTAGATAATAAATGGAAGAATTGGTAAAAAAAAAAAACAAAAAAAAACAACTCTGGATCTTCAAATGGGCACATTTTGATCTGTCCACTATTCCAGAAAGCATCAACAATAATACAGAGTGACACTTCCAGTTAAAATTTTATTCACAAAATGGAGTGAGCACTATCAATTTTCAAATGAATATGCACAAGATTTTCAACTCTTCAGACTAAACAGAACTAACTACACAGTAGTAGTGTGCACTAAATACTAAAACAGTGGCTAATATATCGGGCTTATATAGTAGAGAACATTTGTTTTTGAAAATAAGAAGTGTTCATACAATGAGTTATTTTTCTTCATTGGTTCAGATCCAGCTCCAAGGAATCTGATGATCTTCAGTTCCATTTTACTTGGAGATTAGCATGCTGATGCTATTTTACTTTTATATTTTTACTTTTAACTTTCAGTAAGAGTTTTCAAAAGCTGCAAAAATGTGATCCTTAAATGATTCTGAGCTGGTAAGAAATCTAAATACTTCTCTTCAATTCAACAATGTTCATCAATTGGCGAAGGATGACTTTTGAGCATGATTGGTGATAGTTATTCTGCATTTAATTCTTAACATAAAAGAATGATGAATTCGATCCAATGTGCTGTGCTTGAAATCTTCTTCACTGACTTCTTGCCCCTGTTTATATTATAAAGCATTATCTGACTCAACCGGATGGATGTTGCCAGGTTGCTTTTCCATATCATATCATATAAACAGCCATTGAGTCTTTGATGTTTGTAAGGGAAAGGAAGAACAAAGCATATTATATTGTTAAATTTGCTTTCTGGGTGTTTTCAAACCTTTATATGCTTTCTGTGCTAAAGATAGTGTACTGATTCCTAATATGAAGGCAAGAGAAATAACTTCTAAAGAGCAGGTCTTATTAGCACTATAAAGAATGGGTTAATTTCTTTTAAGTCCGATTTTATTTAACTCTATGTGAGAGTAAAGAAATTATATTTTTATTTTATTTTTCTATTTTAAGTAGAATGAGGGACTAGACTGATTTATGAAAGAGATTGTTTCATTTATAAATAACAACTTCAGTGTATACTAGGAAAATGTTACAAAATTAGATCCATGTATTCACATTCTAGAGACTTTATCTTTAACATACTTCATTTTTTCCTATTAAGAAATGTTGCTGTACATGGGGAGTTTATGTAACTAGTTTTTCCCTGAGAAAATATTGTTTTGGTGAAAAAAAATTCATTCTTGGATTTCCCTTTATAGTTATGAGATACTGCTGCAATTTCTTCTGTATAAAAATCCAGCAGGTTACTTAACATAAACATCTATTACAGTCCCTTCATCTCACAGTTTGGTTCATTGGTATGATATTTAAGGTACTATATAGAAAATGATTGTCCTTGCGTTGAGATGGTGTCAACCCACAACACTGAATCAAATATCCAGATATGCTTCCTTTTAACCACAGTCCTTATATATTTGGTGGGATTAATTTATCCAGTTTGCCAACTTTTCATTATTTAACGTCTAGAATTTAATATCTCTAAGATATTAAAGTTTCTCAGGAATGCTTTTATGTAGGAGATTACTTGCCTTTTTATTTCTCTTCCATCATGTAGGCTACTCTTAAATACTCAAATATGGCCACAAATATATTCTGAGAGCCCTGAATCAATAAGATTACTTACTAACTTATCTCCTATTATAATAATTTTTGGTTTTGTTTTGGGGTTCTTTTGTTTTTGTTTTTTGGAAAGGGTCTTCCTATAGTCCCAACTGGCCTGGAACTCGCTGTGTAGAGCATGCAGGCCTCAATTTCACAAAAATTCACCTGTGTCTGCTCCAGAGTGCTGGGATTAATGTCATGCACCAACACATCCAGCCCTTTCTTTCATTGTTTTATTGATACCTGATTGTTTTGCTTGTTTCTTTATCCCCAAGCTGGTAATAAATCTGTGATCACTGCATTTGTGACCCTGTTTCCTCAGCAACTAAAGTTTTATTTTCCAGGTTTACTAAAGTGATAGATTAATCGTACTATTATTAAAATAGGTAAAACAAAATGAGTGAGATATTAATTGGTTTCTTGTATTAATCTTTATAGTCAAGAATGTTATCAGCCTATCTTCCAGTTTTCAGAACTGAAAGTGAGTCTTACATTGTGATTATATAATGCCTAAATAGTACATTTTAAGATGCAGTACAAACCTTTCTATCTGAGATGATGTTGCTGAATTTGAATAAATTTCAGAAGCTCACCATGTTGCTTATTTACAATAAATGGTTTGACATAAAAAAATGAAAGACATTCTCATTTTTCATATTCTACTATGGGCTGTAAAATTTTGAAGGAATATACTTTTCAAAATTACTTTGTAAAAATGATAATACAGAGTGACCATACAGTGACTCACTGATAATATATAGTGAATATAGATTGATAATATACACTAAGAAAATATCACTAACATTTTGAGACATATTTAGTAATCATTTTTTTCTAATATTCAAAAAAGTGATTTAGCTTTCTGTAATCATCCTCGTCTGATATAAAGGTCATGTCATATTTTATAAATATGTACGATATCAATTGTACTAATATTTACTGTATGATTTTTCAAGCAATACGTATATTAGTAGAATGCAAGGAACAATATAAACCAGGTACTATTATAACTACAATGCATACATAAAGTAAATTTTCTTTCAAAACATTTTTATGTAAAAGCTACCATTCTGGAGCTATTATTAATGTGTAATAAAGTAAGACCAGGAAGCTCCTCAAGTTCTTACAACTGGTTGTAATGGAATTGGTGCCTTCTAATCCAACTACCATCTGTACTCATGAATATATACTCTTAGCCATTATGCATAGTATATTTCTCCTCAAAGGAGTAGGAATGAAACTATTTATTTGGTCTAATTTAGAATATTATCCAGTAGGTCCAAACATTTTGTTACTGAATGGTTTTCCTTTTCCTCCACAAAATATTTCTTTGATCTATTGGAAATGCTACTGACTCCTTTACTGATGCAAATCTACATATCTATTTCATCTCAATTTCAATTTTTAATCAAGAATTTTTTGTGCATGTGTGTAGGTATGGTGTATATGTATTCTTGTATGTGTGCGTGTGTGTGTGTGCATATGTGCACATGCATGTAGGAGTGACAAAGTAAGGACATAATATGATCTAAAAGTTTTATCTAATATTGCAACCAAAATTTTACTGTTTATAAATGTAAACCACCTCACTGAACTATGTACTTTTCTTGTGACCTGAGCATATGGCCTTAATACCTTGCCCGAAACCCAATACAACATAATATGGACTACGAATTTATGAGTGAATGCTTTACATATCACAATGCTGAAAGCAACATAATTTTCTCATTTCGAACATTGAAAGAAATTGAGTGTGTGTTGTATTCTTTATCTAGGGATCAAAGGACAATATTCTCTGGTAAAATAAAGGTGGGCCCTGCCATGTACTTCCCCATTTTATGCTGGAACTACTGTTTCATAAACGAATTTTAAAAAGTCTTTCCTTGGGAGCACAGTTACAAGAGACATCTGAAGGAACAGTTGCTTGGGAGTTTGGATATGCTCTTGGCCTTAAAATGAATGCTAAGAATTAGGCTGTTCTTCAATATAGATGTAGCTATACTGTGACTTATAAATATCACACATTTGGAAGCCATAGTTGGATAAAGGGTGCCTTCTTTAAGTAATTTACACTTTAATTTTTGTGATAGGGTTCCCTATACAACCTGGAGCTCACTAATTCTTCAAGACTAGTTGGCCATTGGGCTCCGAAGATTCACCTGCTTCTGCCTCTCCAGCACTAAGATTACAGGAACATACTACCATTCCTGACTTTTTACTTGGGTACTGGGAATCTGAATTCAGGTTCTGATGCATACATGCAAGTACTTTAGCAACTGAGCCACCTCTCTAACTCCAAGAATCTTTTTGATATAAACATGAAAACAAGTGTTTGTCCAACCCAAACAAATTTTCTGTCTATTTTCACAACAACTACTCTGTTGTTAATTTGCCACAAGTCACAGGAATTTTAAACAGTCATATGGAAGTTCATGGTATTTGTTGCAATTTCAATGTTGAATATTTTACTTATACATTTTAGATAGTTCCTAAACAAATGTAATTGATATTGTGAACTTTCTGAGTAAAGTCCATAGTATATTTCCTAAACTTCAGGCATGCTGCTATCTCTTCTCCATGAAATAAAATATCTTCCTCTTTTATGGGAACCTGAAATGGCATTTTGTCACAGTGAATTCTGAAGAGTATAAATAGATATTAAAGATTAAAAAGTGTTTTCAGTGATATAAATTTTGGAGAATCAAGTTAAATAAAGTTATTCAGACATATATTTTGCACAGTTTTTATGAACCTTTATATATTTAGTAGCCACCATGAATATCCAAGAGCAGAAACACTATATACATGTCTCCAATTCAAATAAGAATTCTTCACCAGACACGAAATCTTTGGTGTTTTGATCACAGGCATTCCTTCTTAAGTTAGAAAGTGATACTGGTGATGGGTACCTTGTTAACAAATACAGAAAATATGGAAATTTTCTGAGTAATTTTCTTAGTAATTCTGACGTAGCTTTTAGACATCTCACACTGCTATGAGTGGGACATTAAGGTGATTATGGCAAGGGATCAGGAGAGTCACAGCAAAAAAAAAAAACCCTCAGTCTTCGCAGAAACTACCTAAAATATCATAAACAGAAGCTTTCTACTTTAGTCCATTTGCACTGCTACAGAAAAATACCTTACACTGAGTAATTTACAAACAGCAAAAAAATATTTTTCAGAGTTCTACAGGATAGATATTAACATAGCACATGTATTAATTACTTTTCTGTTACTATGCTAAAACAGCATGACCAAGGTAACTTATTGAAAGAAGAGTTTATTTAGCTTACAGTTTCAGAGGGGTTTCAGTCTGTCATGGCTAGGAAGCACTGTGGCTGGAAGAGAAAGCAGAGCCTCACATCTTCAGGTAGGCAGAAGAAGCAGACAGGGATTTAGAATCTGGGAAGACTTAAGAGCTCTCATCCCAACTCAATCAAGCAAGAGCCCAGAGCAGAGCAAGAGAAATGGGTGGGGGCAGGCACTAGAATGGGAACTATTGCAGATTGATTACTACTGGGTAAGGGAGAGTATGCCTTACTTATTATCTCTAGATAGGCTGACTAGACCCCAGTGGATGATCTTTCACTGAAGGACATCTGGGTCCAAATGTTTGACTGAATAGAACTTAACATATATGGTGGAATACATGAGATCTGGTGTGTGTGTGGGGGGGGGTGGAGGTCATGGATGGAGGAGGGGGTCTAAATTTGGTTAAGAATTGTGGTATGAAATGTACAAAAACATAATAAAAAAAATTTAAAAGAACCAGTCTCAAAACCTAAAACCCTCCTCCACTGACAAGCTTCCTCCTGCAAGGACAAACCTCACAAAAAAGTATCCCAAAACAATGCCACCAACTGGGAAGAAAATGATCAAATAGTTGGAACCTGTGGGGAACATTTTCATTCAAACCACCACAGCATATTAACAAGATTATATATAGTAAGATGACTGAAAGTAATTTCCTAAAAGCACCACGTGAAAATCAATCATAGTGATATACCACATTAAGAAAAGAAAGAAAGAATATTTGTACAGTCATTTAAAATTTATACAGACTAAAGCATTTGGCAGAATTTAACACTATTTCATGGTAAAAATGTTCAACAAATTATTAACGTTCTACACATGACACAGAATAAAAATAAAAGCTCATATGCAGCATCATTATACTTGTTGAAAAACTAATGCTTTTCACACCTTAAAAAAAAAAAACATAAACAAACAGCCTGAGAGGGTAGGTTTGGACCTCCATCCAGTAGTGGCTCTGATCTCAGTAGAGTGCCAGAGAGTGCCCAGTTCTGGCCTCCCTCTGGCAGAAGGCCTGAAAATGTAGAGGAATGCCTGAGAAGCCCCAGATCCTGCTCCATGTGGTGGTGAGATTCCACTAATGGTGACATACTCATCCCTCTACCTGGGATTTTGAGAAGTCCCTCTCAAGGGGACTGCTGGAGAGCACTTGGATCCTGCCTCCATGTGGTGAAGGAAGCCTGACTGTATCTGACTGGAACCTGAATTGGGCTTTTGTGGGTACTCCTGAATAGCTGATCTGAAGCACCAGTTCCCACCAAATTAAACTTGAGAGAACCTGAACTCTGTACCAACCAGGTTTAAATAACCAATAAAGGATCTAGGCACCCCGATTAAAAAAAAAAAAAAAACAAAAAACGAAAACATATTTCAACTTAATTCTCATATCAGAATCATAAATAACAAAAGAAATTCACATGCCAAAATTACAAAGAAAGAATAATAAAATGGAAAGCCAAATCACTATGTCCCCATCAAACACCACCAATCCTGTAGAAGAGTTCTACAAGGAGAGCTCCCTAGAGATAACCCAGGACACTGAATTTAAAAGAACAATCATAAACATGATCAAGGAATTTAACAAATTTAAAGAACACACGAATAAACAAATCAAAGAACTAAAAGAAGATAGGGATAAACTTCTGAATTAATTCACAAAAGAGATAGAAACATTGAAGGAAACTGAGGCAGAAGTGAAGGAGAAAGTGCAACACTCAATAAGCCAACTTGAAACAACAGGGGAAGGCCTCACTGATAGAATGAATGAGATGGAAAACAGAATATCAACACCGGAGGATAAAGTTGAAGAATTGGACTGCTCAGCAAAGATTATGGAAAATTAAAAAAAACAAAGGAGTGTAATACACAAGAGATGTGGGACACCATGGAAAAAACAAATCTATGGAGCATAGGAATAAAGGAAGGAGAATTTCAGGTGAATAGTGTAGATCAGATCTTAAGAAAGATAGTGGAAGAGAATTTCCTGAAATGAAAGACATCCCCATACAAATACAGGAAGTACACAAACCACAAAATAGAAAGGATCAGAAAAGAAACTCCCCATGACATATCATAGTAAAAACACTAAATGTACAGAACAAAGAGAGAATACTGGAAGCAGCGAAAGAAAAACAAGTCACATACAAATAAAAGCCCATCAGAATCACAGCTGACTTATCAATGCAATCTGTGAAAGCCAGAAGAGCCTGGGCCAAGGTATTTCCAGTTCTCCATGACAATAGATGCCAGCCCAGAACACTATACCCAGCAAAAATGTCTATTATAGTTGAGGGGGAAAGAAAACTCTTCAATGACATGAATAGCCTGAAAGAATTTATGTCCACAAAACCAGCCCTTCAAAGAATACTTGAAGAAATACAGAGAGTAGGGAGAGAAACAACTATACCCTAGAGGCAACAAAAGAAAATAAATAAAGGTATAATCTAGGAAACACAAAATTACACAGAGAACACAAACAGCAATCAAAATCAAGGCAACCAATACACATCTTTCAATAATAACGTTATATTTCAATGGACTGAAAACCTCAGTCAAAAGACACAGGCTGTGTACTTCTCTTTGCTGTCTGCAAGAATCTATCTCAACTTCAAGGACAGGCATTACCTTAAGGTAAAAGGATGGAAAAGAATATTCTAAGCAAATGGCACTAAGAAACAAGTGGGGATTGCAGTTCTAATATATGACAAAATAGACTTCAAAATAAAACTAATCAAACAGATAAGGAGGTTCACTTCATTCTGATCAAAGGAACAGTAAACCAAGAAGATATTACAATCCTTAACATATACGTACCAAACTATGGTGCACCCAAATTCATAAAACCAATACTATAGGACTTTAAGACACAGATTAACCCCAACTGAGCAATAGTAGGGGACTTCTATACCCCATTGTCTCCATTAGACAGGTCAACTGAACAAAGAATAAACAGAGAGACGTCTGGATTAGACAATACCATACATCAAATGGACCTAACAGACATCTTTTGAATATTCCACTCAAGCACCAAAGAATATACTTTCTACTCACTACCCCATGGGACATTTTCAAAAATTGACCATATAGTGGGACACAAAACAAACCTCAACAAATACAGAAAAAAAATTGAAATAATTCCATGAATTCTATTGGACCACAATGCATCAAAGCTCAAAATCAACACTAGGGTTTCAGTCACTACACTAACTGAACAATTGAACAAATACACTCCTAAAGAATAAGTGGGTCAAAGGAGAACCTAAAAAAGAAATAAAAGAATTCCTGGAATTCAACGAAAAGGACAATGCAACACAACACAACCTCTGGGACATTTAAAAGCAGTCCTAAGAGGGAAGTTTGTAGCTCTATGTGCCAATAGTAAAAAATTAGAAAGAGCCCAAATAAATGACCTAACACTGCAAATCAAGACATTGGAAAGGCAAGAACAAATGAAACCCAAACCCAGCAGAAGAGAAGAAATAACAAAATCAGAGCAGAAATTACTGAAATAGAAACAAAGAAAACAATATAAAGAATCAATGGATCTAAGAGCTGGTTCTTTAAAGAGCTAAACAAGATAGACAGATCCTTAGCCCGGTTAACCAAAAGAAAGAAAGCAAATCCAAATCAACAAAATCAGAAATGAAAGGTGAAACATCACAACAGACATCCAAAAAATCCAGACCATTATAAGGAAATATTTTAAAAACTTATATGCTACTAAATCTGAAAGCCTAAAAGAAATGGATGGATATCTGAAATCATGGGAAACACCAAAGTTAAACCAAGAAGAGATCAACAGTTTAAACAGACCCATAACAGATAAGGAAATTGAAACAATAATACAAAGCCTCCCAACTAAAAAAAGCTCAGGCCTGCTGGTGGTTGGAACCAGCGATCCTGGGAGCAGTGATGATTGGGGATGAGTAAGCACACCGTTCGCCAGCCCACGCCACCCCCAAAACCAGGGACACTCAGGCGCAACAGGGAGTCTAGTCAAGCAGGGACTCATTTATTACAGAGCTTATAAAGGCACCTGGAACTCCCCCCTCCCCCCTGAGGGTGTATCTTAAGGATGGTCACTCACTGATTATGCACCACTCAGTAGTGCTGAAGTATTCTTCAGACTTTCAAAGCAAGCCAGGCTGCCCAAGAGTAACTTCCTTTCGGACATATGCAAGGTAGGGCCTTTAGGCCCCCACACAGGCCCAGCAGAATTATACCAGACATTTAAAGAAGACCTCTATCCAATGATGCTTAAATTATTCAAAATGATAGAAACAGAGGGAGAACTCCCAAATTCCTTCTATGAAGGCAGCATGACTCTAATACCCAAACTGGGTAAAGGCACAACCAAAAACGAAAATTATAGACCCAAATCCTTAATGAACATAGATATAAAAATTCTCAACAAAATATTTGCAAACCAAATACAGACACACATCAAAAAGATCATTCACCATGATCAAGTAGGCTTTATCCCAGAGATGCAGGGCTCTTTTAACATAAGCAACTCAATAAACGTCATTAATCATGTAAATGGACTCAAAGACAAAAACCACATTGTCATCTCAATAGACGCAGAAAAGGCTTTTGAAAAAATTCATCATGCGTGTATGTTCAAAGCCCTAGAGGGATTTGGACTGGAGGGAACATACCTCAACATAATTTAAGCTATATACAACAAACCCACATCCAACAACATTCTAAATGGGGAAAAACTGTAAGCATTTCCACTAAAATCAGGAACCAGATAAGGATGTCCACTATCTCCACTTCTTTTCAAGATAGTGTTTGAAACTCTTGCCAGGGCAATAAGACAGGGGAAGGAAGTTAAAGGAGTACCAATTGGAAAAGTAGAGGTCAAGCTATCACATTTGGCAGATGATACGATACTATACCTAAGAGATCCCAAAAGTTCCACCAGAAAATCCTAGAACTGATCAACACTTTCAGTATAGTGGCAGGTTATAAAATCAATTTACGAATATCAGTAGCCTTTCTATATACCAATAGCAAGCAATTGGAGAAAGAATACAGGGAAACACTCCCCTTCACAATAGCTGCAAAAAAAATAAAATATCTTGAATAAACCTGACCAAAGACATTAAAGAACTCTACAAGGAAAATTTTAAATCTTTAAAGTATATATATACTTGGAATAAATCTGACCAAAGACATCAAAGATCTCTACAGTGAAAATTTTAAGTAGTTAAAGAGATTGAGGAAGACACCAGGAGATAGAACAACCTCCCATGCTCATGGATTACAAGAAACAATATTGTGAAAATAACCGTCCTACCAAAAGCAATGTATAGATTCAAAGCAATCGCAAACAAAATCCCTATGACATGCTTCACAGAATTAGAAAAAAAAAAAAAAACATGCTTAAATTCATATGGTACAACAGACCCAGATCATCAAACCAACCCTGAGCACAAAGAGCAATGCTGGAGGGATTATTATATCATATCTCAAAGAATACTATAGAGGTATAGTGGTAAAAGCAGCATGGTACTAGCACAAAAATAGACACATAGATCAGTGGAACATCACTGAAGATCCAAACCCGAATACACGCAGTTTCAGCCACCTGATATTTGACAAACATGTCAAGAACACATAATGGAGGAAAGACATCTTCAACAAATGGTGCTGGCAAAATTGGATCTCCTACTGTAGAAGAATGAAACTAGACCCTGATATTTCACCTTGCACAAATGTCAACTCCAAATCAATCAAAGACCTCAATGTGAAACTAGAAACTTTGAAACTATTAGAAGAAAATATTGGCAGTAACTTACACGATACAGGTGTTGAAAGGATTCTCTAAATCAGACAGAAGTTGCTCAGGAATTAAGGTCAGCAATCAACAAGTTGGACCTCATTAAACTAAAAAAGCTTCTGTACAGCAAAAGAAACAATAAAAAAAAATGAAGAAAAAACCCAGAGAGTGGGAGAAAATCTTCACCAGTGACACATCTGACAGAGTTTTAACATCCGGAATATATAAAGAACTCAAAAAACAAAGAATCGAGAAACCCCCAATTAAAAGATGGGCTAAAGATCTAAACAGAGAGTTCTCAAATAAAGAAATAAAGATGACTAAGAAACGTCTCAAAAAGTGTTCGACATTGTTAGTAATTAGGGAAATGCAAATTAAAACCACCCTAAGGTATCACCTTACCCCAATCAGACTGGCTAGGATCAAGAGAACAAATGATACCAAATGCTGGTGAGGATGTGGAGAAAGGGGAATGCTCATTCACTGCTGGTGGGATTGCAAACTCGTGCAACCTCTATGGTAAACTGTGGAGAACTCTTAAAAAAATAAAAATGAACCTACCATATGAGCTGATTATAACACTCCTTGGCATATACCCAAAGGACTCATCCTATTGTAGAGACACTTGTACAACCATGTTTGTTGCTGCTCTTTTCACAATAGCTAAGAGATGGAAGCAACTTAAGTTTCCATTAATTGACGATTGGTTAACAAAAATGTGGTATATTTACACAGTGGAGTTCTGTTCAGCAAAAAAGAAAGATGAAATAATGAAATTTGCAGGTAAATGGATGGATCTAGAAACTGTTATACCAAGTGAAATAACACAGACTCAGAAAAATAAACGACGTATGTTCTCTGTCATATGAGGATCCTAGCACCAAATCCTTTTAAATTCCAGGTCCTATTAATAAGATGATGCTATACAGAAGTCTCATCTGCATGAAATAACTGCCATCATCATGACCTGTGCTGAGCCTGATCGCTAAATATTGTCACAATTTGGCTTGTTGATGGGTGTGCTCATTCATTAAAGGAGGACCAAGCAGGGTCATTGGACCCAGACCAGAATATGCGGCCATTCTTCCCAGCCAACTCTATGTAATTTGGCCCTAATCACACATGGCCTCCTGGATTTGGGAAGGGCTAAATTATACAATCTGGGGAAGGCTAGGAAGAGAAGGCATGACCCATGCTGGGTAAAGGCTTTCCAGTGTACATATTCTCAGGTCATACATACACTTCAGCAACCCCTCAATTATCTCAGTAAGTAAGCTCAATAAATTCATTGGTTCCCCAGTAAAACTTTAATCAAACATTGGCTTAACACTAGAACCTTGAAAGGGAATAAGCATTGCTTAGTATCCCCAGGAAAACTAATCTCCCAACAGATCGGAAATTTATTTGTTAATGCTGTTATGTCTCATAATTATTAAAAAAAAGAAAATGAGAATGTAAAAGATGTTAAAAGGATAATTGAATGGACATATTTTCCACAATAGAAAAAATAAGAAAGCCTAAGCAAGTGATGAAGGTCTGTTTAGGTTTCTTATGATATATAAAGGATGAGACAAAAATAATATACACATAATCTTAAAATGTCTATGGTCATAGTGTAGTAAACTAGTTTAAGGAACAAAATATATATCTACTCAAGGTTTATCTGAGAATATTTGGTTTATTACCCATGCCTTTTCTACATAGCACATGGTAATTAAAAGTACCAGACTGGTGGAACTAACCTTATTGGATGTTTAACAGCCATACTTTGAGGCCTATACTAATCTGGTCAGAGGAACTTAAAGGACAGTTTTTGCCTCTTGCCTTCCAAGGTTGTCTAAGTTCCAGGGGACTATGGAACATCTTTCAAAATCTCCTTTAACTGTGGGGAGTCACCTGTCCTCTTGTTCAGGAAGGACATGGAGACCCCACGAGACGGATTTGAACCAGTATCAATTCTACAAAGAGGAGGGTCAACTAAGAGGAAATATCTCATTCATGCTTCCAAGTGAAGCCAGGCATGGTCTAGCAGGACATTTGACTTATCTTGACCTAGAAGGAACTGGTAAAAGAAAGGGGCTGGGAGCACCTCCCAAGCCCATGTGAACCCTGAGGAATAAATAAATTGATTTATTCAGGCCAGCTGTATGTGCTTAAACACCCAAAGGGAACGTATATCCAAAGGGTAATATCATCAGTATATTTCTTTAAGAGTTCAAGGGATTACACTTACCAGACATTAGGCTTAAGTCTATATAAAATGTTATGTAGACAATTATTTATCATTGATGAATTTGTTCCTAACCACAAAGTGCTGCTCAGATGTAAGACTTCAAATTTGGTCTCCAATACTGTAGTGCCCACCTGTAGCTAAGGGAGACAACCAGCTATTGTTCTAAAATGATAGATTAAATTTGTTTTCTCCCCTTGTCTAGAAGCCTTTGAGAGGTAACTGACACTGATTCTAACCACTCCAACAGCTATCAAAATACCTGAAAGCAAATCCTGAATCAACCACTCTATAGTCCAGCCTTGAAAGACAAAAGAAAAATGAGGAAGAATCCAATAGAGGGATGCTTTTGGAAGCCCTTGTCAAGGAATTCCAATGGACTCTCATATGAACATTTGAAAATTGCCCTGTTCTGACTTTTTTCTAGCTCCCTGTCTAGAACTTGTAATGCTAATTACTCTTGCCTTTACTTCTCCTTCACATCTCCTATTCAGGATGCAAGGACTTTCTTTTCCCCCCAGAGATAGAATTATGCAATTTGGGAGTCTTTTAGAGAGACCCACTGAAGGGGTACTCCAATTGTCTCACCCTGTGTCCCTGTTCAGCATGGAAGGAGCCAGAGTGGTCTGCGTTCGGATTCCCTATCGGCAATTTGGGTAACCTGTTCAGAGGATGGAGTGATAAAAATAGGAGGTAAGAATGGGCTAGGCAGTTAGCGTAAAAAGACCCCAAAGAAAAGTAGCCAGTTTCTTGGCTAAAAGTCAAAATGTCCTTGGGCCTCTTCACAACATGCTCTGTTCCAAAGGCCAAAAATGTAGATAGTATTTGGGAGCTTATATCTGATCCTTAAAAGATTTTAGGGTTACCTCTTCGGGGGGGGGAATGTTAGAGTAGCCAAAAGCCGCCTAAAAATTAGTAAATAAATCAAAGAAGAAGAAAGAGTACATGTGGTCAACAGAAAAAAGTGATGGGGAGATATGGGAGGAGCTGGAGGGGAGGGAGTGGGCATGGATTTGACCAAAACACCTTATATGCATGCATGAAATTCTCAATAAATTATTTATTAAAAAAAAAACAGAAACAAGATAAGGGCATCTATTTTCACCACTGCTATTAATTGCTCTGCTCTAAATTCTACTCAGAGAAATTAGGTAGAAAATCAAACAAATGCCATTGAAGTTAATAAATAAGAACTAAAACCTCTCTTCTTGAAGATAACGCTATATATTTCCTACCAAATCTGTATGACCTACTACTGAACTTGGCCATCAAAAGGTGCCATAATATTCTTATAAAAGTTTAATGACTTTTTTATAGAATGAGAAAGCGAATTATTGATACATGCAACAACATGGAAATGCTTAAAATCTCAATGCTCATACCGAGGTTTGTTTTTAGGATGATGGAAACATTCTGGAACCTGATGACGGTGATGACTGCAGATCTTTTGGAATATACTGATTCATTGACTATCACAGTTGAAAGTATGTAAAAGAAGGAATACTATGATAATAAATATTATATTAAATAATTAAAAATAATATAAACAATTTCGTGTCATAAATGGAAATACAAGAAATGTAGAAACTACTACAAAAATGCACTTTATAAGTGTATATATGTATATTTTATATGTATCAATAATATTCAAAGAAGAGGCCACAAAGTTGAGAGGAGGGAGTGGAAGGGAAAGCGCACATGCACACACACACACACACACACACACACACGAAGAAAACCCCAGCAACTACAGAAAAAGAATCAAAAATAAGCAGAGAGCTGTTAAGGGAATTGATACAGTACTTAAAAATCTTTAAAAATCTTCTCCAGGGAGTTTCAGTTTCTTCCTAGGTATGTAGGAAATTAGAAAGTACACAGCTCCTGTTCTTAAACAGAGAAGCCAGAAAAATCACTAATTGATGATTTTCTTGAATATGTCACATTGAGGTCAGAGGAAACCCACCTGCTCCCTAATATAAACTGAAAACAGGCGAACTCAAGGATATGCTAAATAAAGTGCTTGATTATCATCAATATACACTGCTGAACACCTGGAAGTGGAATTCTGCAAAAAATAGTTGATATCACTGAGTTCAGGTTTGCAGGTCCATGTAAACCTCCTGGTGGCTTCAAATTTGAGTTCAGTGAGTTTCCAGACTAATTTTTCCAGCATTATTTTTCCTTATTCCCAGAGAGTACTCATAATAAAGACTTGAGAGCTGGGGCTGGGGTAATGGTGCAGTGAGTAATTTGCTTACAACACAAACATGAAGACTTCAGTTAGAATCCTCAGTACCCATGTAAAATCCACGTCTGGCAGCATACACTAGTAACCCCAGTGCTGAGGGCACAGGACAGGTGACTCTGAGCCTCCCTAACTAATCTGTCTAGCTGAAATTGTGAGTTCCAGGTTCAGTGAATTATCTGTCTAAAATAAAATATGGTGGAGAATGACTCTCTATTTTAACTGAATGTTGACTCTGGCCTCCACCTACACACACTGGTGAGTGAGCCCCCCCCCACCCTGCCCCAAGCATACACACAAAACTTCTGAGAATCCTCAAGAAATTCCTTGTTAACTTGGTCTAGAAAATAACAATTGCTGCAAATTAGCACAAAATTCTCCAAACCTCCTTTTCTTTATAGTGTAAGAAAGTACTCAACCTGTGTGTATGGGATGTGACAGGGTTAGCACATGGGTGGTATACCTTTTGACGCTGGAGTATCAGTAAAGCCTTTTTCAACTGAAGGAAGGAGTGAAAGGCAATTTCCTCCCTTATCACAGGGGAGGATAAGCCATCACAGAAGTATGTGCTACACTGATGGTAACAAAAGCAATAACAAACCCAAAGACAAGCTGAGTCCAGTTCCTAATTAGAGTAACACAATTCACCTTAAATTAAAGGCTTTTCATAGGAAAGCGATACCGTTTTCAGAAATCAGAGCTATTTAACTTGGTTATAAGTTTTTATCTGTGTGATTTCAAGCATTCAAGTTTTGTTCAAAAGCGTTGGAAAAGTTAAGGGATATAACTCCAGTTACAAATGGTGGAATCATCCAGGAACAACGTTAAAGAATTATGGGGCATGTTTGATCATATAAGCATCGTTGTTATTGAAATCTTAGAAAGAAGGAGAAAAAAATAGAAGGGTAGGGTATGGGACAAAGAAACGTTTTTAAAAATATTTAATGACAGAGCACTTCATATTAAAACGAAGTAAATGTTTCTTAGATATATTCATGATATGTAAACACCTCCCATTGCTTGCCTATTCATTCTCCTTAACATGTCTCATGCATACACTAAAGTACAGAAATTTGATTGGAGGGCTAGAAATGGGGGGTACAAATATGGGAGGAGATTTCAATATGATCAAAATATATAGTGTGAAATTCACAAAATAACAATAAAAATATTATATGAAAATTTCAAGGGCTTAATAAAAATATTTATTTAAAAATGTCTTTTAAAAAGCATAGAAATGGAAAATGGACTGGAGGACCCAAACTTAGCTGAGGAACTATTGGCAGCTGATTATTGCTGGGTGAGGGAGAAATGGTCTTCTTTAAGGGAGTGATGGTAGCTAGGTTGACCAGGCTCCAGTGAATGAACTCATACTAGGGGACATCTGGTGACACAAGCTTGACACAACAGGCCTCAACATATATGACAGAATGCGTGAAATCAGGTGCATTCTAAATGTGATTAAGATGTATTGCATGAAATGCAGAAAAATTCAATAAAATTATATATTGAAAAAAATGGAAGTAAACATTATCTTGGCTTTAAAATAATATTTTATTGATACCTTGATAATTCCATATAGTGTATTTTGATCATATTTGGACGTCTTCTTCCATCTTCATCTCTACCTTATTACTCTCCCCTGTCTTCATGTCCTCTATTATTTTTTGAAAGTCTATCAAGTCTAATATTTCTCACATGGTATTCAATTGACTTTCATGATGCATAACTTTTCTGTCCATGTTTAATCTCTGGAGCTGCACATTATGTCAAGAAAGGAGCTGCTTTGGAAATACTTCAAGTCTTCTGAAATTTCCATAGTGGATGCAGAAGACTCATTGTGTGATTTTTAATCAATTCACATTATTGAGACTAATTTGTACTGTCTTCAATATTGTCTTTTTATTTGAAGTGTTCTCACCGATCTTGGATTTCGTGGGATTGCCAGATTGCACAAACCCTCTATTGCCTTACTGGTGTTCTGCTGATACAGATGCTCCTCAACTTCTGATAGGGTCATATATATAAAAACTCAACATGATTTGAAAATATCATGTCAACAGTATATTTAATTCACCTACTGAACATTTCTTGATGCATGTCTGATTATCAGATGTTCCTTTTTTTGATAACATGGCTGGGTGGGAGTTATTATATGCTACTCTTGCTCAGTGTGATGAAACAATACTATACAATTTAACACTAACCCAGAAAAAGAGTGAAAGCTCAAAATTCAAGGTAGAGCCTCTACTAGATGTGCTTCATTTTAATATTATGACAGTGCCCAATAAGTCAACTCGTTTTCATCCAATTGTTCCATTTATTATTAAAAGCTATATTATTGACGTCTCTCTATTATTGTAGAACTCTCTGTGCACCATCAAATCTTCCAATGTCCCCTGTCATATTTTGTGGCTCTGTTTTGTGTATATATGATCACAATTGAGGTTTTCCTTCTTGTATTTTGTGTGTGTGTACATGCTCTGTGGGTACATGTTTATATGTATAAACATGGCATGCACATACCACAGGGCACAAGTGCAGGTCAGAAGGCAAACTCTGGTGATGATACCTTCAATATTGTTCGAGACCGGGCCTCTGCTTGCTTGACTGTTACTGCACATAGCAGGCTAGCTAGTTCAGCTCCAATCTTCCAGGGATTCTCCTGTCTATGCCTCACATTTCACTGTATAAATCTTAGGATTTCTATGGCACCTGACCTTAACTGAGTTTGGGAGATTGAAATGCAGGGCTTAACACTTGTGAGGCAAGCCTTTGTTTATCCCAGTAATTCATAGTCCTCGCCAAGCTCATGTCTTCTTACTCTACTGACCCATATTTTGCCTCTTCTCGCAAATGAACTGAGCGTCTTATTAGCATGTGTAGTTGTTTTCTTTTTTTTCTCACTGTTTCTTCAATTTTGTCAATATATTTTATTTAAAAGGTGTTAACATATTTATATAGAAATTACTGATAGCAATTCTTAAGCAAGACTAAAAATTTTGTGTTGGTCAATTACTAAGTAGTAAAAGATTTTAGAAATATCCAAATGTCAACAACTGTGTTTTTAGGAAAGGTAATCATTTTCTTTTGTACATACTCATAACAATTTAAAGTTTTATATCTTTGTTGTATTCAAAGTTATAGGTCACCATGGTGTATTGATCAAAGATTATACATATATATTTAACTTTTTAAAATTTTTTATATTTTTATTTTATGTGTATGTATGGATTGCCTTCATGTAGGTAAGTGCATCCATGTTGTGCAATGCCCACAGAGGTCAGAAGAGGGTCTTGGATTCTCTGGGACTGGAGTTACAGACAGTTGTTCGCTGCTATGTGGGCGCTGGGATGTGAACCCGGGTTGCCCGCAAGAACAATCAGTGTTCCTAACCTCTAAGCCATCTCTCCAGCCCCCAAAGATTATATTTTTAAATATTTTATTTATTATTTTTATTTTATGTGTATAAATGCTATGATTGCATGTAGGTAAGTGCACCCGTGTCATGCAATGCCTGTGGAGGACAGAAGAGGCTGTTGGATCCCCTGGAACTGGAGTTAGTTGTTAGCTGCCAGGTGGGTGCTGAGATTCAAACCTAGGTCTTCTATAAGAATAGTCAGTGTTCTTAACCGCTGAGCGATCTCTCCAGCCGCCAAAGATTATATTTTTAACATGAATTGCAATTGTTCTAATTCCTTGAACACAATTTGTTAAAGATTGTTTTTGTAATAGATATCATTTTTAATATTTTATTTTTTATTTTATATTCTATGTGCATGAGTGCATTGACTGCATGCGTGTAAGTGCACCCGTGGCCTGTACTGCCGCTAGAGGTCAGAAGAAGGTGTCAGACCCTCCTGGAACTAGTGCTACAAATGATTGTTTGCCAGCATGTGGGTGCTGGGACTCGAACCCTGATCCTCTGCAAGAGCAGCCAGTGCTCATCTCTTCATCCCTTTAAGATTATTGTTTTCTATAATTATTTTTCTCTGAGCAATTCTCAAAGTTCCCAGGTCAGCTTTGTATCTCATGCTGCTCAGCATTATAGTGTCTTAAATTGAATAACATGATCCCTTCTACTTTATTTTAATTCCCCAAGACTATCTTAGACATTCTAGTTAATTTTTGTTGTCACATTAATTTTAGAATCATTATGCATTCCTTTGGGATTATTTGAATATTTTAAGTATCTGATGCAAACTATTGTTTTGGCTAGACTTTTAAAAATAGTTTACTTATTCTTACTATGTGTATTAGTGTATTGCCTGCACATATGTAGGTGTACCTTGACGTACAATGCCAGTGGACATCGGGACAGGGTGTTGGAGCCCAAGGAAGTAGAGTTAGGGACAGTTGTTGCCACCATGTGGGTACTGGGAACTGAACCAGGATCTTCTGCAAGAAAAGTCAGTGCTCGAACCTTCTGGGCCAGCTCTCCAGGCCCATTGGCTAGACTTTTGTATGAAGATTTTTTGAGATGTTCTCGTGATTATCACACAAAACTTTTCAAGATCCAGAGAGAATCAAATTAAACACATGGATAATTTCTGTTCCTAATCTATTGCTACTGTTTAAATGCTCTTGGTATCATCTTTCTGTTTTCTAGATTTTTCTTTAGAAATATCAGCTCTGTTTTTAGTAAATTCTGTGTATCTTTCATCTGAGAATGTTCCAATTTCTACTACATTTTTGAAGGATAGATATAAAATTATGGTTTGTGACATGTAGCTTCCTATCATTAAATCACATCAATTATTTTATAGCCTCTTTTGAAATTGTGTAAAGTAATGATCAATTTCCTATGAGAAGTACACTACATGCATCAGATTTTCTAAGGAAAATTTTAGCCTTTAAACATTCGTTAAAACATTACTGGAAGTGAATTTTTGTGAAAATAATGAAATAAAACTAGAAAAATTTTTATAATATGAACAAAATTAGAATTGGAATCTTGTCTAAATTCAAAGCTAATTTTCTTCTCAACAACTGATACCGTCTAAACAGCCTTTTTGTTTACCATTAAGAGTTAAAGGAAGATAAAGTGTAAGGAATTTCTGAAGCAGAGTATAAAGAGGAATTTTCATGATGATTAAAGTATCAATTCAGAAAGAAGACATAATAACCTCTAATGTGTCTAAACTTAGAGGCTGAAATGTTCAGGAAGCAAAACCTGATGTAAGACCTAAGTAAAGTACCTAGGAAGGCTAAAAGAATCTTGAAAAATGAGAAAACTTAACTCTTATAAATGTATTGCAAAAACAGAATAATCAAGGCAATGTGGTTGATGGAAACAAACTCCTAAAATAAGCCTGTGTGACTGGGGTGAACTAAATTTCAAGAAAGTTAAGATTATTTAATGTTTGGTGGAGAGAACGTTTTCTACAAATAATGCAATGAAATCTGGATATTCAAATGAAAATGAAGATGGCCCTTTCCTTATACTACACAAAATAATAACTCCAAATGGATCAAGTCTTTAACAGCAGAGCTGAAACTACCGTTGTCTTAGAGAAAATATAGGAATAAATCTTTACAACTTCAAATATGGGAAATTATATACTGTATAGAAAAGTCCAAAGTTGACACACAAATTTGGTCACAACATATGTAAATCATATATCTAACAGCAGACATGCATTGAGAATATATAAAATATAAACAAATATGGATATGGCTCAGTGATATAGCATTTGCTTGCTGTGCATGAGGGCCTAGGTTTGATCACTACCATCATGATATTAATACTAAAAAAATTAAGAATACAAAGTTCCGGGGCTGGAGAGATGGCTCAGCAGTTAAGAGCACTGACTACTCTTGTACAAGACCTGGGTTCGATTCGCAGCACCCACATGGCGGCTACGAACTGTCCTTAACTCCAGTTTCAGGGGAATCTGATGTGCTCTTGTGACCTCCGTGCAATGCCATGACATGGGTGCACTCACATATATGCAGGCAATACACTCATACACATAAAATAAAAATAATAAATAAAGTATTTGAAAAAAAAGAAAAAAATACAAAGTCCCACACGTGACTGAATTCAAATGGTTTTAAAATGTACAATTTATTTGAAGTATTGGAACACACATTTCAGAAGTGGTCAAAAACCATATTAAAGGATGTCAACTTCATTAATACAGGAAAAATAAAATTTCCCTAATTCACAAAACTATATCATTTCTTGCCCATTATGATGACCAAAATAGAAAAGTTAGACAATAATGGTTTATAAAACTGTGGAGAAATTGTAGTGTTTATACATTGCTGGTAGGAATTCGCAAATGCACAACTGCTTTGGAAAAACATCTATCAGTTTCTAACTATGAATTAATAATTCAACTCCTAGGTATATACCAAAGGACCAAATACATGTTAACATAAACATCTGTGCATTAATATTTCTTTTTGTATCAGTTACTCTCATCATCTCTGTGATCAAAGTCTTGACAGAAAGCCATTTAAAAGAGTAAGGGTGTGGGCTCACACACAGTTCAGAAGAAAGCAACTCATCATAGTGGAGAAGATATCACAATGGGATTGACTCACTCCATAACATCAAACCAGAAAGCTGAGAAAAGACAAAAGGTACTGCTGAGCTGGCATTCACTTATTTCCTTTCTCATTTAGTCCCAGGTGCCATATGGTGAAATGTACCAACCACATTGAAAGTTGGCTTTCTCTACTCAATTAAACTTTCTTCAAATGCCCCCACAAAATTGCCCAGGAGTCAGAGGTGTGTTTCACCAATGTCTTAGGTATATGTTAATCTGATAAAGCTGTCACTTGAAATTAACCATCCTATAGCTGCAGCATAATTACTCAAAATAGCCAACATGTGATGGCATAGGACAGAGAATCTCTTTACGTGGTTGCCAGCCATAAGGATAAAGGGTAATGGAGGGTGAATGTGATGCAGCGTGGAGTTTGCTTTACAGGGAACAGATGATTCTTTAATTAGATGGTGGTGCATATTAATTTTGTGAATAAATAAAAACACTATATTATATACATTATATGAAATTTATGCCATATAAATTATATTGTGTAAACTTAAAATATTATTAAAAATGTAGGGTTATAATATTTTGGATCAACAGAGAATTCTAAGGGCCATAGCCAAAAAAAAAACCACTACAACTAAAATTACTTGGTTCACAATGGTATATATAAAATAATAGCTTTTCTGTGTAATGCCAGAATACAATTAGAACTGTTATTAAGTATATCATGTTTGAACATTATAAAAATAAAATACTTTTGTCCATATATGTCAAATTTTATTTAATGATGTTTAAAAACATATTAAATCTAAAAGCTAAAAAACATTGATAAGCATAACTACAGAAATTCTAATCAAATGGGAAAATATTGTTTAGAAATTTGATAGCATCATATTGTTGTGATACCCACTTCCCTAATTTTTCTAAAAATCTAAAGGAATCCAAATAAAAATTCAAGTGTGTACTTTTATAAAAAATTTCAGCTTCATGCACTAATTTAGATAAAAATGTGAGGGACAAAAGATAACCAAAACCTGCTTAAAAAAAGAGAGAGAGAGAAAAACAAGATCAAGGACTGGGAAGATATATGCTGAAGTTAAATAATTCAAGTATCACACACACACACACACACACACACACACACACACACACACACACACTCCTCAGTAGAATGCAATAACATACAAAAACATATGCAAATATAGTCAATAAATTTTGATTAAAATAAAAATTCAATGATGAAAGGAAGCTCTTTTTAAAGATTTTATTTTGTGCCATATTTGAAACCAGTCTGTTTAGTGTAATAAATGATGCAAAACTTTAAGTTATACCACGTACTGGTTTGTGGTTTGAATGAGTTTCCCTCATCGGCTTTAAGTATTTTGATACTTGGTCCCTGATTTCTCATGCTGTTTGGGAGGCATCTGAAACCTTTAGGAGTTGTAGCCATCTGAGAAGAACCAATCACTTAGGATGGGCTTTGAGTGTTCTTAAGACTTGCCAGATTTTTGGTCTGTCTTTTCTTCTTATGTTTGCTTAAAGATGCGAGCCCTCTACTTTCTGTTCCAGCCACCTCCTTCAGGCATCCCCCTCCCCCAATTTTGAACTCTCCCTCTGGAAAGATAAGCCAAATCAACTTTTTCTTCTAGAAGTTCCTTGGACATGGCATTTTATTATAGCAACAGAAAAGTAACTAATACACATCATAAATGAAATTGAGTTTAGATGGACCATAAATATATAAGTAAAATTCAAAACATCTGCAATAAATATAAGACAAAAAATGCAAGTGGTATGAAGGGACAAAGAACAATAATGGAGTAGGAATGGCAAAATTGAGTTGGGAATGGCAGGGCAGAGTAAAGGAATGATTATGCATAGGGATAACTAACACTAAGGACATTTGAAAATGCAATATGGAAACCTACTTTTGTAGAATCTTCCTATAATATATGCATGTACACTTATAAAAGGAGTTTAAATGTGTTACCCTATAACAGTGGGAGAACCATAGGCTATTAAATAAAAAACCTAGGGGCAGGTATGAATTACCTCTTTATGAGGTCTTGATTAGTATGGTCCCATAGACTCGCCCAAACAATACAAGCTTTTGTAATTGCTCTTGGATACTCTCCATACATTTATGGTCAGACAATGTTACTGAAGAAAGCACATGCTTTGAACGCTGAACTTATAGGAATCCAGCTGGAACTGATCTGCAAGGTTCATGACTACCAACTAGCTTTCATAGTGTTGAAAGTTCCTATGCAAGCTACTGGTGTCGAAAAATAATTATGACTCTACCCAGCTGTGAACCCAGTCAGTTACAATAACAACTGGCCTAGCAAGGTATATCCACTTGTGCAAGTAGTGGAATGAGTGTTATCTGAGTAACATATCACTTTCTGGTTGGATTCAAAGCCAGGTCCATAAGATGGAACTTATGCTTTGTATCATTAGCTGGGTAAAAGTCCCACAGCTGGCTACGTAAGATCCACAAATGAGAAAGAACATATGTCTCTTATTTTTCTGAGTCTGTGTTTCTTCACTTAGTATATCAGTTCCTAGTTCCATTAATCTACCTGTAAATTCTTGGAGACTAAACAACAAAGCTACTGAACAGTATTTAGGTCATTAAAGAAATGAAGAGGGAAATAAAAAAATCTTAGAACTGAATGAAAATTAAACATAACTTATCAAAATCTTAGAGATACAATGAAAAAATTAATAAGAAAAGAGAAGGAAATAATATATAGATAGGACAAGAAGAAATTGTACACATATTTGCAAATTATGTGATACATAATTCTGTATCAAAAAGGTACTTCAGACTCTCAAAATCTCTTATAGCTCATAAATAATTTCAAAAAGTGATAGAATGCAAAATTAGCACTCAAAACGCAGTAAATCCCCTATATATCAATTACAAATATACTAAAAGGCAAGTCAGGGAAACTATCCCATTCACTTGCACACAAAAATAAATAAAACAAAACACCTGTGAATAAACCAAAGCAAGGTAATGAAAGAGTTCTAAAATGAAAAATTTAAGATGCTGAAGATATAAACTAAGGAAGACATGAGAAGTCGGAAAGAATTCTCCTGTTCATGTATTAACAGGATTAATAATATGAAAATGGCCATCTTACTAAAAGCAATTTACAGATTCAGCTTAATGCCAGTTAGTATGTCAGGACCTTTCTTCATAGACATAGAAAATACAACCTCAAAATTTGTCTGGAGGCACAAAAACCAAGAAGAACCCAAGCACTCTTGAATAAAAATACTTCAGAAGACACCATCAACACTTTTTTTTAAATTATGGCAGAGAGCCATAGGAATAAAAATATTATGGCACTATCACAAAACAGGCATATATTTCAATGTAATAGAATGGAAAATTCAGACACAATAATGTAACTACAACTACGTTATCTTCAACAAAGTTATATCTGGAGTTCAACATGCAAAAAAATTAAAATAGAACGTTGTCTCTCATCTTTCACAAAACTCAATTCTGAAAGATCAAGGACCTCAGTATAAGACCTGATATCCTGAACCTGCTAGAGGAAAAAAAATGGGGAGTAAGGACTTTCTAAATAGGATTCTGGAAGGTCAGGAAATAAGACCAGCAACTATCAAGTTATCCCATAAAACTAAAAAGCTTCTTTACCACAAAGGAGAGTCAATCCAGTAAAGAGGCAGACCATGCAATGGAAAAATTAATATTTGCCAGCTCTACATCTGATGGTGGATTTGTGCCTAGAATATGTAAAGAATTAAAACATAAACTCAAAGAAAACAACAAAAAAAACCAATTAAATATGGTAATAGACCTAAAAAGAAAGTTCTCAATAAAAGAAATATCAGTGGCTAGTAAGAAAGTTGTGTTCAAAATTCTTAGCCATCAGGGAGATTAGAACTATGCTAAGATTCTATCCCACTCCAGAATGTCCATTCTCAAAAATAAAAATAACAAGAAATGCCAGTGATAATATGTGGACATAGGCACCTTCTACACACTGTTGTTGGAAGTGTAGAATGTATCACTACTCTGGAAATAGGTCTGGAATTTCCTCAAAATTATGACATAGAGCGACCATATATCCATCTATACTACTCGTGGGAATATACCCCAAATAGTATACATTCTATTACAAAGATGATTGTGCATCCATGTTCATTGCTGTTATATTCACAATAACCATAGAATGGAAATAGCCTAGATGTCATAAACTCAAAAATGTAAAAAAAAAGAAGTATTTTAACATAATAAAATATCTTCAGCTGTAAACAAACATTTTTTTTTAAAGAGATTTGTAGGTAAACGGATAGAACTCAAAAAATTATACTAAGGTCACCCAAACCCCAAATCACAAATACCACATATTCTTTCCTGCACAATGATTCAAGATTCAAATATTTTGTTTTATGTGTTTAACACAGGGTATATATGAATGCTGAGAAACTAGAAATGGGCCATTTGTGATGGGTAAGCACTTAGGGAGGAGGGATATTCGAATATAGGTGAATGAAAGAGAAGGAGAAAACTGGGGGAAGAAGGATTTAAGCAGGTGGTAGAGTGATAGGGATTGGGAAATTAGGGAACACAGAAAGGCTAAACCAAAATGAAATGTGCATGAGCAAGCTACTTGGGAAACTACAATCCTGCAATCCAATTAAAACATACAATAATAGGAGATGATATAACATGTAATGTGAACGAATGGGAAGAATACTGGGAACTAAAGATTTAAGTGGGAATGGGGACAGGCAGATGAAAGAAATGAGAGGCAGATGCTGGTTTGACCAAAACTACGGATGTATGAAGAAACTTTATGAAAGTCTATTAGATGTAAGCTAATTAAAAATATAAGCTTTTAAAAAAGGAGTTGGATCAGAACTACCATGCATTAGTGGACAATGCTGCTCCCAGAAGATACGAGTTACCAAATGAAAATCTGAGTGCCAGGCACAAGTTACATCCCTAGCAATTATTGGTGAGGGATGCCTCAGGGCCACCAAAAGAAAATAGTCTACCTCCATTAATCTTGGTTGCCTATCTTAATTATATGTTAAGAACCTATTGCTGAAGATTCCACACATTTTGGATCTAGGACACAGAGAAGTCAGTCTTAAACTTATCAGTAAACCCTCTTTTGCCCTGCTTTCAGAGTGTTGGAAGGTAATATGCTGGTTAATAGAGAAGAATACACACCAATGGTCTTATCTAGTACTAGAATCCTGTATGCTAAAATGTTGACCTGTCATGCAAGATGTGCTCACTGGTGTAATAATGGCAAGACTGTTGATTGTTTATGGGGGTAAGCAACTCTTCTCTTGATTGAATTTGAGGCCTAACCACAAGGAAAAAAAAATTATTGCTTGATACAGTAAACATGGCCCAAACCCAAGGCTAAAGGTTTTGTAGGCCCTAGGTAAGAACCTATTGATGTTTTTCTAAATGGTCATGTTGTCAAAGTACTTTCCAAATACTTATTTTTTTACCTATAGATTTGTTCCTCTTTCAACCTTTGTCAAAGAGGCTTCTTATTGCAGTGAGTAGTGGTTAATGCAGAGACTGCTCAAAGCGCTGAAAATGAGTGACTGTGAATGCTTGGCCACAGATGGGACATCTATATCAAACCTTCCACAAATGCTCAGGGAACACTGAGACAGAGGAGGCGTAAAGAGTGTATGAACCAGAGGAAGGGTAGAAGTTCTGTGAAATACTGTCCCCTGAACATCACATGGTTATCCTACACATGAACTAGTAATAGCTATGGTTACCTACAAGTCCTGCATGAGATAAAATCTATTAAAAATCCTACAGTGTAGCAGGAAAAGGTTCCACATGTCCAACCTCTAGTTGAGGAGCTCTTGATAGTTGGTGGATGCTGGGGGAGGGAGAATCATATTTTTAAAATTATTTTTATTTTATGTGTATGAATGTATTCCCTGAATGGCTATAAACGCACTCATGTCGTGCAATGCCCATAGAGGCCAGAAGAGGGCTTCGGATTTCCCTGGAACTGGTGTTCCTGTCAGTTGTTAGCTGCCAAGTGGGTGCTGGGATTTGAACCCAGTATTCTGCAAGAACAACCAGTTCTTTTAACCATTGAGTCACCTCTCCAGCCTCTGAGAAGCACATTTTCTGTAAGTGGGACCACTGGGATGCTCTCATGTCTCAGTGGATCACCCCACACCCTTATGCACAGGACAGTATCTATTCAACAAAATGGGTTTAAAAATAAAGAATATAATAGGAGGACATGAATTTTGGACGGAGGTATAATGAGGGTGTTCTAGTGGAAAACTGGGGGTTAGTGGGGGGTGGATATGATCATCATATATTGTATGAAAGAGTGAAATTTTCAAAGAAAAATTATGATCTTGAATTTCCAACACATCGATTAAATAAGCCACAATAAAACACAGACTGTCAACTAAAAAGTGATATATTGATGTTTATCATAAAAAATGATCATTTATGAAACACTGCAAAATCAAAACATCAATCTACTAAAATGAAAAAATAAAATGAGCATATTTCTCGATGACTATATCTTGAATAATTTACAAGGAAGCTGAACAGTATAAGAGACAACACAGTTAAAAACTGAACAAAACACAATAAAAATAACCAAAGGTATATGAAAAGAAAATCCTTAAATTATTTTAATGACAATATGAATGAACATGTTATTATTCAACAGGTGCATCTAAACAAAAACAGAAACAGATGTATTAACCCACTCAGTGTAAATGCTAAAATGAGTATTACTTGAAAGAAGTAGTAGTAAGAATTTGGGGCACTGAAACACTCATACTTTGTTGGTGGGAGTTAAATATTGCAAAAACTTTGGGGGGCTTTAAGAAACAACTTATCAGATTTTGGGGTTTTGTTATTGTTTAAATGAAACATTTATTTAGCAGGAATTTTAATTATCATTCGAAATAGCTCATTATATTTTCATAACAATGAAATATATTTATATGAAATTATCCACTATTTTATTTCTAAGACTCTAAAATTAAAAACCTAAAAGTTCAGGCCTAGCACTCAGGAGGGAGAGGCAGGCAAATCTCTGTGAGGTGGAGGCCAGCCTGGTCTACATAGGAAAGTAAAGGCCAATGGAGCTTAAGGGAGGCCGTGTATCAAAAAACAAAAAAACATAGAATACATCAAGGGACATCTGGGTACACAAACTTGACTTGATAGCTCTTAACAAAAATGACAGTAATCCTAGGGTGGTCTATAGGGTGTGTGAATGGGGGAGGGTATCTAAATATGGTTAAGATGTGTGAAATAAACAAAAGTTCAATAAAATATACTTTAAAAATGATAACATAAATTATAAATATTAATTTTTTATAATGTAAAAAATCTAAAAGTTCTAAATGTGAGGACTGGAGAGATGGCTCAGCAGTTAACAGTATTGATTGCTATTGCAGAGGACCTAGGTTTGATTCCCAGCACCCACATGGTGACTAAGGACCATCCTTAACTCCAGTTCCAGGGGAATCTGATGCCCTCTTCTGACCTCCGTGGCGTTGCACAACATGGGTGCACTCACATACATGCAGGCAGTAAATGCATGCACTTAAAATAAAAATTATAAATAAAATATTTTAAAAAATGAAATTCTAAATATGAATCACTCTGTGAACTGATAATCTAATTATGGTTTTTAAACATTGGAAAACTTGAACAATAAAAATAAATGAGCTAATGAACACATACAAATGTATAAATACATTTCAATAATAACATCCATAATATATCTAGACACAAATATTTATTTAAGATTTCAGTTAAATAAAAATATAGCAAAAACAACTTAATCTGTGATGATAATGACAGAAATAAAGTTAACGTTTGCTTTAGGCCAAAGATTTCAAGGATTAACTATAAAGAGACACAAATAACTATTTTGAGACAATTAAAATATAGATTTTTGCTATGGATGGTAGTTATATCGCTATATTCATTTTTCATATTTTATCAAAATGTATGCCCAAGTGGTTTCATTTTATTATAAACAGATTGTACTATGATAAATTCAGAAGCAAAAGCAACTATTTAAATAAAATGTTTATTTTTATTTATCCTATGATCCGTGATGCCACAACTTATAGGAAACCATATTAGCTTTGATTATGAAAATCAAGATAGTTTTTCACATTTTATAGGATGGTAGATATCAACAATGTAGATAATATTCAGCAAGTATTGATATTACTGAACAGCAATGTCCAAGTATAAACTTATTCACAGCAGCTTAAATTAGTAATATCAAAATTAATTTATATTTTCGTATAGCCCTCAAACAGAAAATGAAAGGAGCATTAAAATGCAATTAATTGCGTATTTTCGTGTTACATCTGTAGTTATAAATTCAACCTAAAGAAACAAGTTTCTTACATTATTGCATTATGCACAAAGGCATAAATTCTGTAACTGAGCTGCAGCTTTCTTATGAATAGTCATAAATCAAAAAATATCTTTAAATTACTTGCTTACATTTGATCTACAGAAACTGAAAGTTCTTCTTTTGACCACTAGATAGAGCTTTAATATTAATATACTTAAGAGTTTCACTAAAACCACTGTAAAGAGTTTAGATACATGTATTGCATTACCTCTAGACATTGTTTCCAGAACTGTTCAAGTAAGTTCCAATAAGACATGAATCAGGAATTTTAAAATGTCCATACCTTTTAGTGCTTTTCCCATAGTTCTTATTGGGGAAAATAATGAGAATCAATCAATTCTCCTCTAAGAATCTCTACATTTAAGCAAATAAATCAACTACTAATTTTTAATTTCCACTTATTTTCCATCATTCATAGTCTGATTTAGTGAAATGTTTGAGGAAAAACAATTTTAATTCAAATATATTATTTCTGTAGGACTATTTCCAGTATTGATTGTAAACAACTTCTATGTTCTAGAATATGAGTCTCTTATCAAAAGCTATATTATGTATTTATTCATCTCCTATGACCTGAGGAAGAGACATAAATGTCTCACTCCATAAAAAGTTGACAAGCTCTCTTAGCTAAAGACTTTTAGATCTGTAATCATTTTAATGCTGGAGCTGGAGCATCCAAATAAATTTTCAAACCCGTATAATCAATCTCACTAGTGACAGCCACTTCCATAGTTTCCTTTGTCCAAAATATAAAGTCTATAAATACAAAAACTGGTATAAAATTTTTTCTTCTATTTTTTGATAACATGTAAGTTAAAGTTCAGATGTATCTTTATTACTCCAAAACAACAAAGTGTAAATATTGAGCTTAAAGTATTGACAAACACCAAATTTTATCTGTTTGTTACAATTTTATTACAATATAAGGTAATAGAGATCAAATTAATTAACTTGCCTGTGCGTGATGGGGTTGTAGATTTATTTTTTATTTTCTATTTTTGTATCATGCAAAATATGAACTTACACAGTTTAATTGGAACAAATACACTTTTAAAACAAAGAAAAATGAGAAAAGAGGAAATTCGTATATCTAAAAATGTCATATTATTGAATAACAAATTTTCTTAAATTAAGGACAAGTTAGAGTTATGCATTTTACAGCAAAAGCAAAATATATTTTTCACTGGGTGATATAGAAATGAATCAACTTTAGTGTTATTTCCTGATGCTCTATCACATTACTATTCATCCAGCAGCTTATAGATAGTGTCTTCTCCATTGTACTAGTACTTATGGTACCACATGCAGAGTGAATATCAGTATGGAATATGGACAAAACACTCAATTGTTATGTGAAAATATGTGTGTGCATATATATATATATATATATGTATATATATATATATATATATGTAGTTTTTTGTCTAGAAAACTCAACTGTGATAGTCCAGTATATG
>NW_008339916.1:813779-820622 GCF_000622305.1 Nannospalax galili
TCATCAACAGTGGAAATGGTACAAAATACTACACCCCATAAAATTCTATTAGACACTCATTGGATAGAATGAAGGAACCCTGTCTGAAAGAACTGACATTTCCAGCAAGTAAGCTATAGGAAGCTCTTACAGAAATGTTTATACTATTCTATAACTTTTATAGTTATTATTGACATTTTATGTGACTGTATAGGAATATTGAGGAGGTGATACAGGTTGCAACAAGTGAATTTCTTCTCACCTCTGGAAATTAGCAGCTTTGAGATTTCATATAGATGGAAGGAGTTTCTAGGTTTTCTTATATCTTATAACAACACATTAATCAGATGTCAAATCAGTTGTGGCAAGGCTGCCTTGCAAGCCCTGTCTTTATTAGTAGTTCAGAATAGAAGCCTTTAGACAACACTATTTCTGATACTAGCTGCTCACTGTGAACTAGTACTGTTATTTGATTTTATATTCCAACATTGTACTAAACATTACTTTTTTCATCCAAAAATGCTTGCATGTCTATTATGGAATGTCCATCATACTAATACAATTAAGTTATGGTCAGCGACACAGAGAAAAACATATAATTCAATAATCTGTTAAAATTATATTTGACAGTCCAGGTGAACAGGAAGTTTTTTTTCTTAAAACACTGAAGACTGGGCTAATATCCAAAGGGTGAATAGAAATCAGCGAGGCAAAACAATCAAGATAGGTTTCCCAGGCCAAGGCAAAAGCATATGCAAATATTCTGTGCTGGCCAAAGCACAGTAATTAAAAGAAACTGAAGGAACTAAAAATAAGGCCAGTGAAGCTGAAAAAGACAGTACAAGGAAAGATGACAGGATGTTTTAGGAACATTGTTGCCTGACTTTTCTTGGGGAGGCATAAAGAAACATCTATTCTCCGAGATAGAAAGGGCACTGACAGATCAAAGAGAAGATTCTATTCATGTTCACATAGGTGAACAAATGAGTTTACTAGGGTTATTTATTGGAATATGGGCTACTCCAAAAGCAGCTACACTTCTGGGAAAGTCCTCTGGGCAACTTACAGGTAATTACACCACTTCAAAATCTCACCAGCAGCAGGATAATGCATGAAAAACTGCACTAACAGAGTCCCATGGGCTATGTCCAAGAATCTACACTATTGAAGTGTTTGACTTCATCCAACTTCCCACCTGCTATCCCACCTCAGAGAACAGAGCATTCCTGTGAGGAGCTGCTGAAACAGGCTAAGCTAAGTCAGCCTCTACCTCCTTCCAAGCGAAGGGTCATAGTATCATAGCTGTTGTCATTCAAGTCTGCAAGGGTCATATCCAACCTAAAGAAGAAAGCAACAAATTAGGTATAATTTTTAAATGAATATTTAATTAATTCTAAGTTTAAGAAGAAGCAATTGTGTATGGAGAGTCTGTTGGTATAATTTTATGTTTAAGTAAAAATTCTAATGATATAAAGCCAAATAGTTTTAAGAATCCCAACATAACTTTTACTGAATTTTCCTATGTTGACATCTTTCATAACAAGGTGTACTAGACGAAATTCAGGGAATAACAGTGATAAAATATTTTTAACTAGCCTGTAAACACTACCCATACTTTTTCAGGTTTTAAGAATTAATTTGAAAATTATTTACTTATTGTGTGTACGTGTGTGTAATGAAACACATGTAGTGGTCACAGGACAACGTAGGGGATGTAGTTCTTGCCTTTCACATTGTTAAGACCAGGTCTCTCTTGTTTCTGCTGCTGTGCAGTGTACTACAAGCTAAGTAACCCTAAACTTCTTGGCCATTCTCCTGTCTCTGACTCTTATCTCATTATAGAAGGGCTGGAATTACAGACGAACACCAAGATCCACACTGCCATAAATGTACCCTTGACCCTTGGGTAAACTGGTGTCTGTTACTCCAGTCTAAAAATATCTGCTTTCCTTCTTTGTGTTTTACTTTTTGAAAAGCTATTGAATAAGTTTAGCCCATAACTACAGGGTTGTAATTGAACTTCCCCTTCTGAGATGTAAGAAATTTACATACATCTTGTAAGGAAAATTGGCCTTGATGTTCATTTGTCTTTAATATGTGTGTGATTATGTATGCATGTGCATGTGTTCAATGAGAGCATGTGCCTATCAGCTTCACAGATTATGTACACTGAATGTATTTCTTCTGTTAAAATTTTATATTAGTATTTCTTTTAGTGATGGAATCACTTCACATTTGCCTACTGGAATATCTTTCAATTTGGATCCTACTTCCTCTTGACTTACTCATTTTTTTTAGCATTCACTTAATTTCTATTATTATACAGATCTCTATTCTAATACTACATTTCACTGAACCAGAACGAATGTAAAGACCTCAGAAATTAGTGACTTATATTGTGAAAAAATATTATCCCCTGTGATAAGTGTTCATGTATATTTCCTGCTATTTTATCCTTATGGTATGAAGTCAAAACACTGTTTCCCAAAGTTACTTATATCACATCCTTTTTTCCTTATCTCTTTCAATGAGGTCAAATATATATTTAAAGTACAGTTAGACTGGATTACTTGCAGTCCGTATTCTGTCATGGAAATCTGCTGTATGGTGGTTGGCATATATAGAAACATAGAGGAAAGATAGATTTTTATGCTGAATTGTTCCATAGGATTTGAAAAACAATTTTGTCACTCATATCATTATATTCCATCTTGTATTCACCTCAGATAGAAGCCCTATCATCCCCAGATTTTATCCTAAAGCCTGTTTATATGTGCCTTCCATATGTCAACTGTTGGAAATAACTAATTTCTTCCTCATAGTTTTCCATTTTCTGAATCCATATGAAATAGAAGCTGGACTCTAGCTCCTTTTACTTAAGAAATTAATTTATGACTAACTCAGGTTGTATGACCCAATACTGATTAAGCATTCTGGATCCAAAATTTGAAATTCAAAATGTTTCCAAACAGAAAATATAACTGGTACCATAGTTTCCCCTTTTTAAAAATAGTATTCTATTGCATAAATATAGCAAGTTGTTCACATAATCACACCTTAATATTTTCTTATTTCAAGCTTTCAGTGGTTGGAGACAAAGCCGCTGTTAACGTTCTTGTATAGGCTTTTATGTGTTCATAACTGTATTTAATAGTATGTTCAGGCTGCTATAACAAAAGTTCTACTGACATGGTAGCTTAAACAAGAAACATTGATTTCTTAAATTATATGTTATCTGGACATTTTCAGTGTGACTGAACAAATCATTAATGGTAAAGTCTATATTCCAATATCCTTAAGGCTTTGAATTTTTTCCTTCACACAAAACCAAGACAGCCTTGAGATTTCTGATAGTCTCATAGTGAACCATTTTTCAGTCTGCTTCAATCAACCAATCAACCAGCTAGAAATCCTAAATTCATCTAGTTAGTGAGTACTTATAGATAAATTCAACCTGTCCCAACTTTGTATACCAGGATCCTTTTAGTAACCATCCCAACATGCTCTCCTCACATAAATGAGAAAACTTGATTGTTTTGGAATGTAGTGTACCTCCTCATGGGTCACACATAATACTTCTTTTGTACATGCCTGCTAGGAATTAAATCTACTCACAGGTGTGGAATTCAAAAAAGATGGTGGTGGTTTCTGAAGACAATCAATTTTATTTTCAAAGGCAATTATGTAAGAAGAGGTTATTAAACTTTCTCAGACAATGCAGGTTTAACCCTCTCAGGAGGCATTAGATAGTACTAAAAGTGGACATATTGAATCTTATAGGAGTGGTGTCCTAGTTTGTTTCTTCATTGCTGTGACAAAACACTCTGACCACTACCAACTTGGGGAGGAAAGGGTTTATTCAGGTTACATCTCCCAGGTCACAGTTCATCAGGGAGCCCAAGGTAGGAACTCAGGGCAGGAATGTGGAGGCAGGAGCTGGAGCACAGGCCATGGAGGAATGCTGCTCACTGGCTTGCTCCCCTGGCCCCTGCTCAGCCTGCTTTCTTATGCAACACATGCCCCCTTGCCCAGGGGTGGCACCACCCACAGTGGGCTGGGCCCTCCCACATCACTCATCAAGAAGATTCCCTCAGACATGGCCACAGGCTAGTCCAGTAGAGGAAATTCCCCAATTGAGGCTCCCTCAACCCAGGTGTGTCAAGTTAACACTAAAGCTATCCAGCACAAGCGGAGAGACCTGTGGAAGGTGAGTTGACTTCTTATACTAATTAAATTGTATGAGAATTTAGAGTCTCAGTGTCCTCCCTTCATCAATGTCTTCTCCTGTATCCTGACTTCAATTTAAAAGATTACATTCGTTTCTCATCAATACCTTTCGTTAGGAGGTCCCATGTGCTCCTCAGTCTCAGTTCATACTGATAAAAGGTGGCACCCTTTCTACTCCCAGATGTGTAATGTGTGATCTGGAGATTAACATTAGTAATGAATATAGGATTAAAAGAATCTAGGTTCACCTCAGCCAGGCTTATCAAAGACAGTGAAAGTATCTAGCTAATTGCTGCCACTGAAATTATGATACGTTTTGAAATTATTATTATTATTATTCAGTAAATTCTGATATTCTGGAATGACATAAGCCTATTTGTCTGTGCTTCTGACGTAACACCCTCATAACAGTAAGACATGCTTATCTAGGCCTGTAATTCACACAGAAATTTATAAGGCCAACCTGGGATAGGGAGACCTCCATTTCACACCACCCATAAACCAAAAACAGCTCATAAAATATAGCAGTTTATGGAGGAAGCAGTACCACCTAGGTGTCTTGACCAGGTCCATTTTTCTCCATGAATAATAGAATTAAAAGGCATAAAATAAGTCACACAGCAGAAAGTACAGGCATCAGACTTTATTGAAAGTAAATAAACACACTTCCACAAAGAGAAAAGCTCTCTAAAAGTGGACCGAGTATGCAGAAACCAAAAATTCAAAGTCGTAGTAGGGCTTTGACGTTTTAAGTGTTTTTCAAAGTGTGGGGCAGGTTCTTCTCCCCTAATTCTGGATTTCTCAACTTAAACAAAGAATAGAAGGGTGACAGGTCACAGCTCCAAGCTATGTCAAAGACTGGCCTTTGTCCTATCTGATTGATTTGGACCAATCAGTCAAAAAAGGGGACATCCTGGCTCAAATGTGGGGTAGGTTTTTTTTTTACAACAAGAAGCCAGAAATGTGCCTGATTTATTATTTATAAGTGGCCCCGTTTACTTAAGAATTTAATTCCCAGGAGAATTCATGTATAAAATAACCTGATAACTGTCACAAAAGACTGTCAGAATCACAGCACTGTACTAAAAAGCCTCTATGGCTTTCTGCCAGAAAATTCTATCCTGAACTTGTCTGTTGAAGGGCAATTTTTTTCAAAATATTATATAAAGTCTTATCTGTTACTTCCTTAAAAACTACTCCTTTCTTCCACCTCTGTGAATATGATCTTAGTTTGCTTATGATGCCATATATATTCTATTGCGGTTCTCTGTGATTCACAAGTAAATATCTTTATTCTGTTTAGTCTCATGGTGGTTGACAGATGAGTACATCCCATACAGAATTCCTAGATTCTGAATTCTGATTAAGTGTTTAAGAGTATCCAGTTCAGATATTTTGCATACAGTTATTCTCTCTGCTTCAGGAAATTGAGTCATTAGTATATTTACATAACTTCTCAAGTATGTTACTGTGGTTATAGAAGTTACATACTGTAACTTCAAGTTTGTGTCAGAATGTGACTTTAAAATGTTTTCTCTAGGTTTGTGCAATGGCTTTTAATCTTACTGATGGTGAACTAGAATTATTTTTTTCTGTCTGTGCATCATATTTTAAGTTTATTATTTATGCAAAGATAAAAGGCATCTGAATCTACTACTTTTCAAGGATTATGATTTTGAATCTATACATAAAGTTCTCGTGAAATCCGAAGCCACCCAGATTTTCTTCAATATTTCTTTCTAAAGGTTTTATATTTGATATGAACTCATGTGTATTGTATGATGTATGTTTCCAGATTCTTCTGCTTTGTATATGGGACTCCAAATGTTTTTGATTAGGTTTATCATATTTCTAGCATAGTCTACTTATTTGTGCAGTAATATCATGTTTCACACACCATAACTGAACATTGATGGATTAGAGCTCATTTTCTTGTCAATATAAATCTTCAAATCAGTTTCTCAGTATCTTTAAAAACCTCCTGCTGGAATTTCGAAGGGAATTGAAAATAATGTATAAATCAAATTGAGGAAATGGCATTGTGATAATGTTGAATCCTAAAATTCCAGATGTTGCTGTTACTTTTTTATTAACATTTTGTTTCTTTTTTCAGTGCTGTGTACTTCAGAACTGATAGTTTGTTCACATATTTGATTCTATTTAAACTTAAAACATCTTTGAGTGACATAAATGAGAATGATGAAGACTTCCAAAAAGTTTCTCAAACAAAAAACAAAAAACAAATAATAACAACAACAAAAACCTGGGGGGGGTGAAATTCATTTTTTGAAGAATTCCAGAACTTAGCCAAAAACAAACAAACAAAAAAAAAAAAAAAAAAAAAAAAAAAAAAAAAAAAAAAAAAAAAACGCTCTTCTGGAGCATTTATTTGAAAAAAATGAACTTCTGTAAGAATATTGTAACTTGTAGTATTTTCACTTGCTTCTTGAATCCTTCACCCCTTAGCTCTACGGGAACCCTGAAAAATAATAGCCCAGCAGCCATCATGAGGCTTAGCAGCTTAGGATAAATACCCTTCAGGGGAAGAATGAGTGTGGAGTTTCCCAAAATCAGCATTCCCAGAGAACTGTTCTTAGCTTACTTCAGTGGGAATTCCCTGGAAAACTCATATATATA
>NW_008339916.1:820664-824576 GCF_000622305.1 Nannospalax galili
ATGTATACACATACATATAGATACCTATGTGGTATCTGATTCAGGGTTCCATCAGTGTACAAAGTACAAAGCTTTTTTCCCCACTGATATTTGCCAAGTGGTATCATTAAAATTTTTAATTGCCTCAGGTAATGATAACAAATGAAGAAAATGATACATTTAAAATAATAAATCAAAATTCCACAGTTTGCAACTTATAGATCTTGTTTTATGCCTAAAAAGATTTAAGGAAGACTGTGGTACATCCCACAAATACATATGATTAAACCCTCCGTTCCTTAGAACCTCAAAATATGACGTTATTTGGATATAGTTTCATTAACAATGCAATTATGGTTAAATTATATTCTAAGTATAGGACCTAATTCAGTATAACTGATTTCATTATAAATAGAGAAGTTTAGGGGGCTGGAGAGATAACTCAGTGGTGAAGAGCACATACGGTTCTTACAGAGGACCCACGTTAGGCTCTCACCAACCATGTTCAGTGACTCATCAACACCTGTAGTTCTACCTCCAGGGGATCTGACACCCTCTTCTGCCTTCTGCAGTCACTACATTCATATACATACACCCCAACACACACACACAGATACACATAAGTAAATATAATAGTTTCTTATAAGTAAATATAATAATTTCTTATAGAGAAGAAAGTAGAAAATACACTGGAACTTAGAAGTGCAAGAAAGGACTTTCAAATCAGGATTCCTATAGTGCAGGTATTAAGTCCAACAATTGTCAAATAGGACTTAATGAAACTAAAAAAACTTCTGTATAGTAAAAGACACCATCATTCCAGTGAAGAGGCAACCTACATAATGGAGGAAAAAAATCTTAACATTATTCCTCTGACAGAGTATTAGCGTCTACAATAAACAAAGAACTAAAAAATTAAACACCAAACGCAAACAACCAAATTAAATTTGGGGCAAGGAACTGAACAGAGAGTTCTCCAAAGGTGAAATGAAAATGACTGAGAAATATCTTTAAAAATATTGAACCCCTTTAAGCAACAGGGAAATGCAAATTAAAAATCACTTTGAAATTTCATCTTACCCCAGCCAGAATTACTAAAATCCAAAGATTAATCACTAATGTGGTGAGGATGTGATGAAAGGAAAACTTATTCACTATTGGCAGGAATGCAAAGTAGTGCAACCTCTATGGAAATCAGTGTGAAGAGTTCTCAAAATGCTTGAAATAGATCTACCATATGATCTAACCCTAAGACTCTTGAGCATATACTCAAAGGACTCTTTATACTAATACAGAGATACCTGTTCATCAGAGTTCATTGGTGCTCTATTCCAAATAGCCAGAAAATATAAAAAATGTAGATGTCCATCAACTAATGAATAGATAATAAACCATGATATATTTACACAATGGAATATTATTCTATGCTTAGGAAAATAAAAAAATTTGAAATTCACAGATTATTGTATCTCTCAATAATAGATAATAAAAGTATGATATATTTACACAGTGGAATATTTTTCTGCTGCTAAGAAAATCAAAATTTTGAAATCAACAGGTTATTGCATCTCTCAACTCTCACTAGAAATATTCTTCATGCATCAGGTGGTGATTAACACAGACACCCACAACTGGCCAATGTGCAGAGAGTAAGAGACTGCAGAGTGCTTATCCCTGAATAGTATACCAATAACCAACATCTACTTCTAAGGCTTAGGGATCCTTGCTGAAGAGGGTAAGGAATGATTCTGAGAGCCAGAAGTAGTGGATGATCACAAGAAAACAGAATTTTCCAGACAGTTGGGTAGTTATTTATATGAACTCATAGCATAGGTGACAGCATCCACAAGTCCCAAGTAAGCTCAAGACATAAAAAATACCAGCATAGAAATGGAAAAGTGGATGGGAAACCCTAACCTCAGCCAAGGAACCATTTGAAACTGATAAGTTCTTGGAAGGAGAGTCTGTCTTTTTTTAAGTGTGTGACTCTGGGAGGATTAACCAGACTCCAGCACAGTACTACAGCAAAGGACACTGTGAGAGAAAAAGTTACTCTATATGTAGAAGTGCATGAAATCAGGTGGGGGTTTGTAAGAGGGGAGTAGGTAGGGAAGAGGTTCTAAATATGATAAAAATATATTGAGTGAAAGTTACAAAAATTCAATAAAAAGGAAAGGAGAAATATAGATTAAGAAGTAAGAGATGAGAAATTACAAATCTGCAAAGGCAAGCCTATTGCCACTAATGGACTCTGTAGTTCAGCTTGAATTACAAATGCAGATTCATGAACAAGATTCATAAAAAATAGTGTATATGCATTTGAAATTTTGAGCAATTAAATATTAAACCTGATCATGTGTAAAAAATTTTAAAAAGGTCTACAAATAAAAAGAAGAGATTGGGACACAGATAGAAGAAAGAACATGTAATGGCAGAGGGGAAACATGACTACATGAGAGGTTCATATTTCCCCTTGTCTTTACACCTCACTTTATATTGTTTAAAGTATTTGGATTCATTAAAACTGTAAGGCATACACAGAAATAATTCAGGTTGTCCATACAACAAAATCAAAACAGTAAATAAAAGCAATCACTGAGGAAGTCCAAACATTGGACTTTGATGTGTGGGGAAAAAAAAAAAAACTCATCTCAAATGAAATAAGAAATTTGGAGTCAAATGTGAGTGATCATGAACTGGGACCAGAGATTTAGGTTACAACACATATCATGTTTCAATTTCCTAACAGTTTTTCATAATTTTTATAGTAATATATCAAATAAAGATATAAATCAAGTCATTTTTTTCAAATATATTGGTGGAAATATCAGATGGGTGAATTACAGCAAAGTGGGAAATCTCAGCTATAGGCCTCAAATGTCAGATCTCAACTTTTGTGTTGGTGAAACTAGAGGTTTGTTTGTAAGTTTCAAAATGACTTATCTATGCAGATCTATAAGTACTATCTATGGTATTTATCTACTATCAAGTCACAAAGGTATTTTGTCACATAAAGGAGGGTAATTGTTGCTTAGCAATTTCCTCTGAAACAAAACATTCCATTTTGGAGTAAAGCTGTTTAAGAAACAGTATGTTCTCAAGGAAAGTGTAACATTCCATCCACCAGGGGAGCCTTTAAATGTAGGAAGTAAACAACTCAGTAGCTTTAGGAAGTTCCAAAAACTGATCAAATTCATTAGCCCCCTCCCCCACAAGCATATAAACAGGCATACTGGAAAGATACTCTCAAACCAGTCAAGCTTCCTTGAACAAGCAGAGACCTGCTGAGATACCTCTGGGAGACAAACCCCAACATGTTGAATGTCCTGTAGGTTTTGCAGTGTAATGTAGCTTCGGCTATATGAACCATCACCTATACTGGGGTTGGCTTTTTTGTGACAAAGCTGTCTTTGGGACATTTCTGCCCCTACAAGTAAAGCCTCACTCATATCCCTGTAAGCAACCCAAATAAAATTAGTTGGTTCACCAGGATTGACTTTGGCGTTATTCTTACTTTGGCCTATTGTTAATTCCCTATTTGAGGTGAATAAACACTTATCTAAAGGAATATTGAGAACTGATTTCTGCTAGATGAGGAAGAGCTGATCTTCCTAAAACAAGGATCTCTAGATAGGCTGACTAGCTTCAGCAGATGGACAACCACTGGGGAATGGCTGGGGGCACCAACAACACAGTGGACAGTAACAGGGATGACAGAGTTGTGGGGGGAAGCTATAAGAGGGTGCCATTTGGGAAGTGTGTATATAGATGAATAAGATTGTTTGAGATGTTCTGTATGAAATACACACAAAAAATCAACAAATAGAAAAAGTGATTTATTACAAAAAAACAGATCACCTGCTGATTTCCAAATAAACCACAATATTTTTTAAATTATTTATTTAATAACCATATAATTAGAAGAAGCATTTC
>NW_008339916.1:824594-831602 GCF_000622305.1 Nannospalax galili
AGCTTTAACATATTCAATAACAATTTCCAGAGCTAAGATGCATCTCTTTCAAAATTGGCTGTAAATTTTTAGGTTTATAGTTGAATTAATACAGTTATACAAAATATGAGACAGTAAATGAGTGGTTTTAAAACTGTTAAGGAGTTAGCAAACTGGTGACCTACTTGTTCCATGATAGAAAACTGATATTCACAGGAATTAATCAGTGTTAAATTATTATGATTTGAAAATCTGTGTGAAATAAGCAAATCGTATACAAAAGAAGATAATGATGAGGAAGAATTTAGACAACTTAGACTATCAGATAATACATCATGATCTAAAACTCAGAAGATGGACTTTAGAATCTTACTAAATTTACTTTATTCATTTTGGTTGCATTTCTCATAAAACTCTACTAATGTATGATAATTAGAGAAACACTAAGCAATATTAATTGAACAGCACATGCTCGGATAGGCACAGATTCTTTTGTTTTAATGAAATCATAACAATTTATTAATTAAAATTATACTGACTGTTCCACTGTGGTTGAAGAATTTAGGCAGAGATTATATAAATGGGTTTTTGAGAGATTAATATAATAAACTAAGATGCAATTATAAGGAGATAATTTTGAAATATGGAATTCTATAACTTGAGTCTCTGGGTAAATGGACCATGGTAAGACAAAATCAATATTTGTGGATCAAAATGAACAGATGAAAAACTACACATCTCATTTTTCTGATGCTATTGTACATGGTATTTCAGTTAAGATACAAAATTCTAATTGCTACAATATAGGAATGAGGTTCAGTCACTTTTTCCATTTTTAAATTTTTTATTCATTTTTTAAAATTTTTATTGTGTGTTTGTACATTTCATACAACAGTTCTTAGTGAAATTTAGACCCCCTTTCCCATTCATGTGTTCCTCCCCCCATGCACTGGGATTTGTGTATTCTGCTACACGTTAAGTCCTTTCCAGTCAAGTATTTGTACCCAGATGTCCTCCAGTGCAAATTCATTCGCTGGAATCTAGTCAGCCAATCTTGAGATTGTAAGTAAGGCATACTGTCTTTCACCCAGTAGCAATCAGTCTTCAACAGTTCCCAGACTAGAGCCAGCCCGCTCCCGCCCCCACCATTTCCCTTCATCCACTCTGGGCCCTTGTTTGATTGAGTTGTCGTAGGTGATGTGCTCAATGCCACCATTGCTACAAGTACATCTGTGCAAGACTCCAAGTGGCTTGAAAGCCTCTGCCTTCCCTATATTCATGAAACCAGCCCTGGCTCTTAAAATCTTTCCACCCCATTTTCCACATTGGTCCCTGAGTTGTGGATGGTTGAGGTTTAATACAGGAATTCTATCCAGGGACACACCCTCTGTTGTCTCATATTCTCTAATACTCGGGGAGTTGTGGCCTTCTGTGTGCATCACACTGTATTGTATAAGGAAGCTCCATTGGTGAGAGTTGAGGGATGCACTAGTTTTCTCTCTACCTCCTGTTCCCCTATGTTCCATGAGCCTTAGGTGTAGAGGTTCAATTGCAGATTATTTTTGGAATACTTGACATTGTTTTACATTTCCAAACATGTCATTACCAAAAGTTTCAATATAATATTTTTCCCTTAAAAACTATATTCATTTTATCACTTTGTTTTGCTTTGCTGTGCCCTTTAGTCCATTCAATAAGATTCTGGATAAGAGTGGTAAGGAAGGAACTCTTGCCATGCTTGTCATCTGGGGAGAAAAACTTTGTGGTTCTCATATATTTGATATTAGTAGTAGGTATTTTGTAGCAAAGTTTATTATATTTATGAAGATGTTTATTCAAAATTTATTAAAGTAAAGAAGATATCCTTTAAAAGAAATGTTTATTGAGAAGAAAGATATACTAAGGCCATTCAAAGTACCTCTGCTCTTGACTGTTGTTGTGATTAGCTGCTTTAAGTTTCTGCCTTGACTTCCCCACATGATGGGATGTAACTTGAAATTGTAAACCAACTGAACTCTCTCTAACCTTTAACAATGCCTTTGTCAGGGTGTTTTATCACAGCTACAGAAATGAAACTAGAAGAGATCATCAGAACAATATTCTTAATTGTTATAAAAAAATTAAATATTTGAATAAAATTTATGTTTGGAAGCTATATAGTAGAACATTGGTTAGTTTTCAGATTTAAGGAATATTAAAATAAAATTAGCATAGTATTATTTCTTAGGCTATTTTCTGAAGAAGTATAATTTCATTCTGAAAATTAAACCCAGGACCTTGATTGCTAGGGGAAGTAGCCTATAATGGATCCACACTCTTAGCTTTCATTTACTTTTATAATGATGCAAATCAAAATATAATATTTAACGCCATAAAATAGATTTTATTGACATTAAGAAGGGAATTGTAGCGAGGAAACTAAAGAAAATTGGTAAATGTCATCTTGAAAATACCAAATAAAGATTATCGAAAAACATTACTACAGACATTTCTCTTAAACTTAGACTATCCTGGTAGGAGACTGGTTTATAACTCATTTTAAGCTGAAGTTAAATTTCAAGCCACATCCCAACTTCCTTGAGTCCTCCACTAGACAGAAACCTCGGAGCACTAACTGTCTCCATTGAATGGTGCCCCAAAGCAGCAACTCTTGCATGGAACCCCTTTAAAAATTATCTTTGCAATATCCCAACAGGAGGAAGTAGAAATACTTATGGCATGATAATCCCCTCATACCTCCTTGACTGTGATGGAGCTAGTGATTGAGGCTTCATTCTCATTCAGGCTGATATGGGTTGAGATCATTGTTTAGATCCAGGCTGAGCTGTGTTCTCCTTCTCCGGAGCAAGTAGTAGGGCTGAATCAGTGCCATTCACCACTTCCTTTCCTCCAACTAGTATTTCCCCAAGATGTCTAAAGCCCCTATGAAGGCTTAGGCCAAAGGCAACCTATGGGCACTGGATGTGAATCACATTCCAAAGGTGATGATTTTTCTGTGCAGGCATTGGCAGAATCATGGAGCATAAAGAGTCCTAGCTGGTCACACCAGCCTTTCCTTATGTGCTTGTTGCAAAGCGGGCCCTACCAGCCACATAATCCTCCCAGGACCACGTTAAGTATTTGAAGTTCAAGAACCCACTAGGAAACCCTGTGGAGAAATAATCCTTACTCTAGTGCCCTGTAGTCACACTTACAGCCTCTGGAAAGTGCAACTCGGCTTAGGTAGACACCAAAAACAGTGCAATGATGCACACTTTGCTCCATGCACTCCACCCACCTCTAAGAGATTTCTGTAACCCCTATTACCCTAACAGGGCCTACAAGAGTGGAGGGAGGACTTCTCATAAGGTAGCTATCAGACTCTCTACTTTTCTACAGAGAAAGTTACTTGATCTATCCACTTACTGCTAGGTACCACACACACCCTGCAGAATGTCCAGTGAGAAATACAGGACATCACTGAGGGAGAATAATGATAACCTGATGCTCGCCCATCCAGAATACTCTTTTGAAAATGCCTTTGGTCTCACTCCTGCCCATCTCTTTATCTCCAGTACCCACCTTCAATAAGCTCAGCCTACTGGTGGCTAACCTAAATTTTGATGGCCTGAGAACCAAATCTGGAATCTGAACTCTGTGTCTTTCAGCAGCCTCCAACCAAGGAGAACACTTATGACATTAAGTCAACTTGAAAGTTTTTTTTTTTTTTTTTTTTACTTATGAACCATTGGGGTGTTGGATGATGTTCTGTTTTCTCCAAGTCTCCCCAGGGTGTCCATTGACTGCAGTAACATCTGTGTAACCAAACTTATAAACAGCTGTCAGGAGTAAACAGAAACTTGCACATGGCTGTAGAAATTATAACAGTGATGTCTAGAACAGATATGTTATAAGCAGCTACTAGTTCAAAACAAGTAATCACAATAACAGCATGGCTGACTTCATTCATAGTCCTAAAAAATAGTAGTGTAGATTGTAAAAAGATATTTAGATATTTAATATGTGCAGCTTCCACCTTGAGCATGTTTTGATGAATTTATATCTAAATGTTTGTATTTGAATTAAATGGCAACATAAATATGTATATAACTAGAAAATTTGAAGTTGTTATAATTCAGTCTTTCCAATTTTGGAGTTTGCATGTATAGGCTTGGGCAAATAAATGTGTGCATATATTTAATTTTTGTTCAAATAAAAATTTTAATATATTTTTACTGATTTTTTGTGCATTTCATACATCTTAATTATATTTAGATCCCCTCCCCATCTGTACTCCCCCATAGCCCACCCACAGAACTTCATGCATTTTGCCGGGTAAGCTAATGCCTTATTTAGCAAAGTTTGTGGAATTTCATCCACTGGAGACTCTTCAGTCTGTCTAGCATCACTCCCTTAAAGAAGATCAACTCTCCCTCTTCTATTTATTTATTTTATTTTATGTGTATGACTGTTTTGCTTGCATGCAAGTACACCAGTGTTTGCAATGTCCACAGAGGCCAGAAGAAGGTGTTGTATCTTAGAAACCATACTTAAGGACACCTATTAGTTTCCATGTGGGTCCTGGAAATCAAACCCAGATTTTTTACGAGAAAAACCAGTGCCCTTAACTGCTGAGGCATTTCTCCAGTCCTAATTTTTTAAATTAATTTATTATTTTTATTTTTATGTGTATGAGTGTATTGCCTGCATGTATGTAAGTGCATCCGTGTTGTGCAATGCCCACAAGGGGAGGGGCAGAGGGAGGAATTCAGTCCCCTGAAACTAGAGTTGTGGATCATTGTTAGCCACCATATGAGAGCTTAATGCAGGTCCTCTTCAAGAGCAGCTGGTGCCATCTCTCCAGGACCCAGTTCCAAATTTTCATTCACTTTTATCATATATGAGTACTGAGTAATTTACCCAGCAAAATTATCTGCAATAGTTAAAGGAAAAAGAAAATCCTTCCATGAAATAAATAGGCTAAAATAATTCACTTCCACCAAACCAGATTTAAAGAGAATACTGAAGCAATACTATGGACTGAAGAAAGGAATAAGCATAGCAGAGATTCTGCAGAAAGATAAAAAATGAAGTTATAATTGTGGAAAAATTAAATGGAATTAAGAACACAAACAGAAGACAAAATGATAGCAGCCAGCACACATCTTTCAATAATAAATTTAAATATGTCTCAGTGTGCCAATCAAAAGACCTAGGTTAACTGAATGAATTAAGAAATAAAATCCATATTTTTGTGATCTCCATGAAATTCACTCTAACTTCAAGGACAGGCACCACCTTAGAGTGAAGGATGGAAAAAAGATATTCTAAGAAAATAGGAGCAGGAAACAAGCAAGCATTGCTATCCTAATGTCAGGCAACATAGACATCAAAGTAAAATTAATCAGAAGAGACAGAGAATGGCATTTCATTGTGATCAAGGGAACATCAACCAAGAGGACATTGCAATTATGCACCAAACTATTACACACTCAATTTCTCAAGTGTACATCTGAACATAAAGTCACATAAAGGCCTATTATTAACCCCAAGTTAATAATAGGTAAAATAAATACCCATTTTCTCCAAAAGAAAGATTATCTGGAAAAAGAATACACATAGAAACAATGGAATTAAACGATATCATACTTCCAAGAAACCCAATATACATAGACCAAACCTAACAGAGAGGTACAGAATATTCAACAACTTAAATAAACTCATAATAAATAAGGAGGCTGAAAAAGTAATACAGAGCCTTTTAGCTAAACAAGAAGTCTAGGTTCAGATGAATTCACAGAAGAATTTTACCAGATCTTCACAGAACTACATCCAATACTGCTTAAAATATTCAAAAAGTTAGAAACAGAGGGAGATTTCCAAACTTCTTCTTCAGCGGCAGTGTGATTGTAACATGCAAACCAGGTAAAGACTCAAACAAAAAACAAAAGTATTCTAGTTTATTATTCTAACACCTCTGGTTAACAGAGTTGGAAAAATTTGAAAATGGCATGTTGACACATGTAAAAAAATCATCTTCCATGATCAACTTTATTTTATTCTAGAGATGCAGAGATCATGATCAACTTTATTTTATTCTAGAGATGCAGAGATCATTCAGTATATGAAATTCAATATATATAATAATTCATTTAAATGGACATAACACAAATATCACAGGCTCATCTCAATAGATGCAGAAAATATTTTTTCACAATATCCGCCATGCCTTCATCATAAAAATTGTAGAAAAACTGGACTGGATGGAACATACGTAACAAAATTAAGGCTATATATGACAAATCCATAACCAACATCATTCTAAATGGAGAAAACTCGAAGCATTCCTCTGAAAATCAGGAATGAAGCAAGGCTGTATAGTAATCCCACTCCTCTACAATACACTGCTTCAAATCCTAGCTACAGCAATATGACAGGTGAAAGAAATTAAAGAGCTAATAATTATTGAAAAGGAAATAAAACTATCCATATTTGAAGATATGATAATATACATTAGAGACCCCCCAAAAATCTACTATAAAAACTGCAGAAATGATCAAAACTTTCAGCACAGTGGCAGGATACAAATGAATTTACAAAAGTCACTAGCCTTTTTGTACACCAATAATGAGTACACAGACAATGAAATCATGGAAATACTCCCAGTCACAACAGCCTCAGTCAAACAAATCTAGGAATATGCCTAAGCAGAGACTTGAGAAATCACTACAGCGAAATCCTTAAATCTTTGAAGAAAGAGATTAAAGAAGATGAAGGACAAAAAAAAAAAAAAAAAAACCCACTGGTGACAAATAGTGTGTGTGTGTGCCTCTCTCTGTGTGTGTGTGTGTCTGTGTTTTTCTCTCTGTGTGTGTGTATGTGTGTGTGTGTGTGTGTGTGTATGTGTGTGTGTGGTGTGGTGTGTGTGTGTGTGTATGTGTGTGTAACAATAGTAATCAAGGAAAAGGACAATAAAGGACAATAAATTGAGGAGGAATAGCCATGAGATGGAGGATTTGGAGGGGGGAACTGGAAGGGATGGAAAGTATA
>NW_008339916.1:831637-848407 GCF_000622305.1 Nannospalax galili
CAGTGTGCTAGGATTAAAGAAGCATACCACAATATCTGGCAGTAGATTTTTGTTCTTAAGCATGGACTCTATAGGTATCATACTGAGCCTTTGGTTATTAAGCAACTTTTGGAACTTTTAGGTAATGAATTTGTGGACAGTTAATGTCATCCAGGAATAAAATTAAAACTGTAATTCTTTATAAAACAGAAATTCACCAAGCTATCATAGTCACATTTATGTATTGGTAGGAATATGAATAAAATTATGAGAACATTTATAGAGTTAACAGTGAAGAAAAACATCTCAGGTTTAAGTTTCATTTCACCATGTACTAAGAGGTCTCCATCCTTTGTTCCCTAAGAATCATGTTAGTAAAACCATTAGAGTCATAAGGTAGATTGCACAAGTTATGTTATAAAATGTTCTTAGGTTGATTAAATTCATAAGTGTAGTGGTCCACAGTCTATTGTGTTTAAAATCTTTTTTAATTGAGCTTTTAAAATTTCATACATTTCCCACTCACATCCAGACCCCTTCCCCCACTGTATTAGTCACTTTTCTCTTGCTTTGATAGAAACGCTGACCAAAGCAACTTATAGAAGAGTTTATTGAGTTTACATTTCCAGGGGTATTACAGTGTGTCTAGGAGGGGAAGCATGGAGGCTGGAGGCAGCTGGAGCAGGAGTGGAAGCTAAGTTTTATATCTTCAAGTAGGCACAGGAAGCAAGAGAGGAACTGGAGATCTGGCAAGGTTTAAGAACTCTCTAAGCCCACTCCAAGTGACTTGCTTCCTCCAGGATAGGCACACCTTCTAAAACCTCCCAAAACAGTACCATCATCTGGGGACAAAGTGTCCAAATACTTGGAGCCTATGGGGGACATTTTCATTCAAAACACCACACCAACCATGCCTCCCCCTGCCAACAGAACTCTGTGCACTCTGCCATACATGCTGAGTCCTACTCATTCAGGTGTTTGTACCCAAATGTCCTTCAGTGTAAATGCATCCACTGGAGTCTAGTCAGCCCATCCAGTGGTCATATGTAGGTCGTGCTCTCCCTCACTCAGCTGCAATCAGTCTCAAATAGTTCTCAATCTAGTGCTGGCTCACCACATATTTCCTCACCTCCCCTTTGGGTCCTTGTTTCATCGAGCTGAGGCAGATATTCTGGCCTTTAGAGTACATTTTCAGAAAGTGACTCCAAACATTGTGCAGATATCAGTATTAGTGTTCAAAGCCATCAGTATGAATTTTTCAGAAAGGAAGTGCCGAAGGTATACAAGTGGCAAATAAGCCTTGAAAAAGATGCCCTCCTTCATGTGCTATCAGGGAAACAACAGTTATATGCTTTGCATTCCTGCCGACCTATCTGAAAGGTAAAAGTATTTGGAATGTGGCAAGATCATATGCTGATGAGCACTAATGAACCTGGGTCACCCTTGCATCACTGGAAGCAATGTAAAATGATAAAGCCCTTCCAGAATTGTTTGAACTTTTATCACAATACATGGCAACTGTGATATTACCCCCAAACCACAACCCAGTGTAGTTTTTCCCAAGGAACCAAATCTTACACTCAAAAAGAGTTCTGGATATGAACAGTTATATCAGATGTATTATCAGAGACAACCTGTCAGTATTTCCATATGAGCTTCAACAGTGATCCACAAACAACTTGAATGCTGAGACTTATGCTGAGTGCAGAAATGTTAATTCATAAAGGTTACCCAGCTCACTCTCTCTTCTTTATGTTGATAATGAGCACATGACCATCTAAATTAAACATGTGATATTATGTTAGACTTGACAAAGAAAATTAAAAACCAAAGTCCAAAACAGCATGTATAAGAAAATGGGGGCAAATACCACAACCCAAGTATCTTTCTAAAATTCAGAGTGAAAGAAATGTATCTGAGAAATAAATTACAAAAGAAAAGAACAGATGTAAGATCGGAGACAGATCTTAAAAATATGCCTAAACGGTCTGGCATGGTGATACAACCTTTATTCCCAGAAGTAGGGAGGGCAGAGGCAGGTAGATCTTCATGAGATTTAGCAGACCCTCATCTATATGCTGAGTTCTAGGCTATCAGGTTCTATACGGAGACCTTGTCTCAAAAACCAAAACAATAAAAAAACAGTAGCAAAAGTCCATGACTGAATAAAATATTAACTACTTAGAAAAGCAACTAAAAGTAACAATGAATGTCCACAATCACAAACTTGAAATTACCCCTGACTCAAGGAAGGTATGAACTGTATGCATTATGAGTGTTCATGAAGATGAAAGAGGAGGGGCTGAGAAATGGGGGCAAGGAGGAGACAGTCAATAGAGAAACAAGAGATGGTCCTGAAAAGATAACTCAAGGTCTACGATTAGCTCCTCAGTCCTCCATAGTTCAGGTCCAAGAATCTCTTTCCCATCTCCAGGAGAAGCAGAGATTATTTTCACTGAAAGAAAACTTCCTGACTAGGGGTGAGATGCAGGTGTGGAGTCAATAGAAGAAAGTCTTTTATTAGTCTCTTCTCACACTCAAGTTCAGAGCAGACACCACCATCTTTACTGTCTGCTCTGCACAGGCACAGTGTTCCCAGTCTCTCTCTCTCTTGTTAGGACACTACTTCAAGCCACGCTCTTCATAAAAAAGTACTAGAAGACACGAATTTTTCTGGTCTTTCTGAGGGTGTTCATTTCCTCACAGAATTGAATGGGTTACAAAACTCAGCACTATGACAAAATGATTTTGTTGTTTCCCTTTTGTAAATATATCACTGGCACCCTATATACAACATAGATGTCCCCCATTGTCCTCTCCATATGAGTGTGCCCATACACACACACACACACACACACACACACACACACACACACACACACACCAAGAAGCACCTCTCCCTTTCCCTTATTACATGTGAGGTAAAATGTTAAAATGTGTGTCAGTTCTCACCAGTTTCCCTGGTCCTTATTGGCAATGGCCACTAAATTGTCACCTTGGGGGTTCACACTCCAATCCTGTAGACCCCCATGCTCCCCCACGTCTTACATATGTAATGTTCACTTTCTTCCCTCTGCACTCCCTGTGCCCTCTTCTCTCTTAGCTCCCCCAGGTGCCAGCTCGGTCTGCTCCACCCCTCCCCTACTCCCTCTAGCTGTTCTCTCCCTCTCTCCCCTCTTAGTTCTCCCTCTCCCCGTTCCCTCTCTCCCCTCCATCCCACACTCTCCCTATCCTGTTTCCCCTCCATTCATTCCACGCCTCTGCTCCACCCACTTCCTTCCCCTCCTCTTTTTTTTGCCTCCATCTCAACCACCCCACTTTCCTTTCCCACCCATCCCCTTTTCTGCCTTCCCCCTCTCCCACAGGTCTTTTTCCTCAGCTCCACCCTTACTTCCATCCCCACCCAGTCTCCTTTCATACCCATCTCCTTGTTCTTCTTTGCACTCTAAGTCCTTTATGAGAAGGGGTGTAGGCTCAAGAAGGGTTTGTACAGGGAAGAACTTATGAGAGTGGGGAATCTAGGGCAAACAGTGGATAGAAGCTTAGGGGTTTCTGACATTCTCCTTCCTTGTGAGCTGTTGGGCAGGGTTGCCTGCCTTGCTCCCCTCCGTGATGTTGCCTTGTGTAGGCTTTTCATCCATCTTTCTGGGTGATATTCTTTAGTGTATTCATATTCTCCCTTATGCTGACTTCTGTAGCCAATGCTAACCCAGGCAGTATGAGCAGTAGGGGTCCTGCCTCTGCTTTATGTACTCACCCCAGGGTAACCAGGAGCCACACGCATAGGTTTTGTTTGCTCACCAGAGCACTTCCCCAACCAGTGAGAGCTCCCTGCTGGAGTAGACATCACAAAACTTCACCTATAACACCTTCATAGGTGTGGCAGGCAGGAGGGGTATGGAGGAAGGACAGATGCTGCAGTGGTTAATCACCCCTGTAATGTGTACCCCAAACTGACATGCTCTTGTTCTCATGTTAAATACACACAAGAGAGAAAATGTGATTCTTTCAAGTTTTTCCTGTGGCCACCCTCGTCCCATGGCTCATTCTGCCAAACCCCTGCCCTCAATGTTGTCTCCTTTGGGTGTCTCACTTAAAATTGTGCCATCCAGTCTCCAATCTTAGTGCAGGCACTAGGCCATTTCTTCTCTTAGCACCTCCAACCTCTGCACTGCCCTCTTGGCCCAGATTCCCCATTGCTTCCTGATTCTTTGCACCCAGAACAACCCAATTCTTCAGTCTACTCTCCTGGAGACATCAGTACCTCTCCCCTCCCCAACCATGCCTTTGCACACCTAAGACCAGCCTTCAGCCCTGGCTGTTCTACCCCACAACCTGCCTGGATTTCCCGAGGCCAACATCCTTCCTGTGTAAGTTTGACCCTGCCCACTGTGCCTTAACTCCCACAACCTCATTCAATTCCCCAGCTCTCACATCCTGACTCTCATCCTAGTGTGGGCACTAGCCCACTTCTCTTGGCACCCCACACCTCTAGACTACTTGCTTCACCATGACTTCTCACTGCTTCCTGATTTTTTGCATCCAGACCAAGCCACTTCCTCAGTCTAGTCCCCTGTAGCCCTCAAAGTCTGTCCCCACCCCCACCTTGCCTTTGCACACCTGAGACCAGCCTTCATCCCTGGCTGTCCCATCCCCCAACCTGTCTGGGATTCCTGCGGCCAGCATACTTCCTGGACAAATTTCCCAGTCACCATTCATCAAAGAAGCTCATTTTGCACCAGTCAGAGACTATTACCAAGTACCACAACTGGTCACACATGGACATTTTCTATGAATTTCCCAGGTCTAAGGGAAACATCTACAATGCAACCTCTACACCTAAGGCTCATGGAACATAGAACACGAATAAAGAAGAGGACACCAATGAATCAGTCCTCAATAATGAAGTATCCTCATGCAGCAGAGGGCCAGGCACATAAAAGGTCACAAATGGCCAAAGTGTAGAGATCAGAAGTCTCCTAAATAATGGTCCTTGGACACGATCCTTTTATTAAACTTCATCCACTCAAAGCTCAGGGACCATCGTGCAAGAAGGGGCAGACAGATTGTAAAACCCAGTGAGGGTATGCCTGACCATATGGAAACAGAGTCCTACAAGCTCCTGGGAACCTGCTCATGTGATTCTATGGCATAGGTGTCCCCATACACAAGTCCCATGAAAACTCAGGCAGTTAGTAGTAACCCAGCATGGAACTGGGATAATGAACAGCAGACCCCAATCATATCTAAAGGAATGTTGGCAACTGCTTGCTGCTAGATAAAGAAGAGCTGATCTTCCTAAAACAAGGGACTCTAGAAAGGTTGACTAAACTCGGCAGATGGACTTGCACTGGGGAATGGCTGGGGGCACAGGCAACACAGTGGGCAGTAACAGAAATGACAGAATATATGCTATGGGAGGGTGCCAGAAGAGATGGGGGTATAAATATGATTAAGATTGTTTGAGATGTTCTGTATGAAATACACAAAAGATCAATAAAAAAACTAGGAAAAGGAAAACTGAAAACCAAAATCAAATTGAAACAAGTAGCTCTAATGTTATAACATATGCACACTGTAGTTATAGTGAAAGAGGAAAATAAGAGAACTGAGTCAAGTGACAGAAAATGTGCCATGTAGTGAAAGTTTTGTCTTTGTGTCCCGTCCCCTATCCCTCCAACAATATTTGCCATCTGATATACCTTGAACACAATTTGTTACTATCTAATTCTATGCAACTTTCTCATCCAACCTGGTTTTCTTCAATCTCCATGTAGAAATCCTCAGTATTGTGTTTCAGGTTTGAAATCACAGACTTCTGTCTATCAAGTTGCCAATGAATAAACTTTCTGAAGTGGTGTACATTATAATCTTGTTTCATATCTGTGGACTGTGTTAATGTCCTGGATTTTACCATGGTGATGGGGGGGGCAGTTACCCATACCATGGAAATTATTCTGGGTATTACCTTTCAGGACCTTCTGACTGAAGACGAATGTGTACAGCCAGGGGAGATGTCGGTCATATACGTAGCAGAGATTGTATTCAGTCCAATCAGAGAAAAAAAGGGCAATATGGTAAAAAGACAGTGTCTTGTTTTAAAGGGTATGTCACAGTCTATGTAGGAAATTTAATCTGAAGAAAAACCTCTACAGCTGTATCTGAGCACAGCTAGACTGAGGCACATAAGATCAATACACAAAAACTTACTGTCTGTGCATGTACCAGCAATGGACTTTGACACTGATCATGCAATTTAAAGTACCACACACAAATAGGGGTAAATTTGACCGAACTTCTACCAAACTTAAACATTAAGAACTAAAAATCATTGCAGAGATAAATTAATGGCAAAAATAATATACAAATATATATGTTTAGTTTATAAATTAGAAGATACAATATTGCAAAACATCAATTCTTGGCAAATTCATCTATATTTTGATGCAATTTGACCAAAAATCCCAGAAAGGCTTTTAGGCAGAAATTGATAGCATAATTACAAAATTTATGTAGAAAAGCAAAGTAACCACAGTATCCAGGAGAACATTTAAGAGTGATGCAGCTAAACATAGTATCTCTCTGTTTTATTATTACCAATGTTGTAATTCCGGAACATTCTATTTTTGTAATAGTCAGGATCAGGAACGAATAGATCTCCCTAAACAAAAGTTGGGAACTCTTAAAAATATGAAATAATTACAAAATTTATGTAGAAAAGCAAAGTAACCACAGTATCCAGGAGAACATTTAAGAGTGATGCAGCTAAACATAGTATCTCTCTGTTTTATTATTACCAATGTTGTAATTCCGGAACATTCTATTTTTGTAATAGTCAGGATCAGGAACGAATAGATCTCCCTAAACAAAAGTTGGGAACTCTTAAAAATATGAAATTTTTTTCTGGATTTAAAAAAAGAAGAAAGCTTAAATACAAATGTAGGGCTAAATGCACAGATGGAATGTCCCGATAGTCTGGTTGATGTTGGTCCCATTTCCTTTAGAATTTGAATTCCCCAATAGAGAAAAATAATCAAAAGCTATAGCAAAGTGGACTACAATAAGACATGTTGTTCAGTGTTCATCTCAGGCACCAGAGTATCAAAGAGAATAAGAGTATCAAGGTGTATTGGTTTCCAGTTACTACGGGGAAAGATATACTTATCTTACAATGGCAGTTTGTTTGGTTCAGAATTGTAGAGAATTCTGTCAAAGGCTGCATGGTCCCACCTCTTTCAGGTTCTGCTGGTAGGACTATATATCATGGTCAGAATCAGTTATTGACTTCATGAGCCAGGAAACACAGAGAGTCAAGAAACGATTAGAGTCCTACAATGTCTTCCAAGAGAATATTCACATGGACCTACGGGCCTCTCACAGGGTTCTACCTCATACAGTCACATCACCCAACAGTATTGCTACCTTGGGAACCAAGTCTTTAAGAAAGAGATCCAAGATAGTTTTAATTGACAACACACCTGGAAAGAGGGAATACAATTTGGGGAATTTCCTCTATTGCATAGTTCTGTGAGCATGTCTGTGAAGCATTTTGTTGATTATTGCGTGATGTGGTAGGGTCCAGCTTACTGTGGGTGGTGCCATCTTTGGGCAAGTGGTCCTGAGTTGTATAAGAAAATAGACTGATCACAGGTCAGGGAAGTAAGCCCGTCAGTAGAGTTCCTCTGTATTCTGTGCTTCAGTCTTTTGTGCAGAAGTGCCCTGTGGCAAGACTTGAGCACAGATGACATCCCATTATGTGGTCATAACAACTTGAGTCTCTGGGTCCCCTCTGTCACAAAACTGTGTTCATTCATGAACAAGTTTCCATCTCCCACAGGTAAGGAATGTCTCAGATGTTCGGTCAACTAGCCTGGAAGATATCCAACAGATCCTCACAGTCATGTAGGGATATCTCTGAGTTATCATCAGGCATCAGTGTTTCCAGATTGAGGCTCTAGTTACTGAGAGGGTGAGATAGGGCTGATCAAGGAGCAGACTCTGGTACTGAATGATGCAGGCATTTGGCATCCATCAGCCATTTGCCCCCATAGGGCCTGGAGAAGTTGAAGCAGGTCTTCCATGTGTTTTGCAGGCAGATGTCTAGGTCAGCATCAGCTAACAGGAGGTTGTCCACTTACTGCAACAGTGTTGAGTCAGGACAAGGGGCTCTGAGGATTGTTAAATACTTTTAAAGGGCTTCCCTCAACAGAATGGGAGAATTTTGAACAAAGGCCAAGTGAACAGCTCAGGTGTTCTCTGGGGTCAGAGGATCAAAAGGACTCCTTAGCACCTGAAGAACTTTGGTGGTTTTGAATAGACTTGTGGGCATTTTTCATTCCTGTTAGAAGAGTCTAGTGAAAAATGTCCAATGCTTGGGAACAGTCTAGACACGACTCTTTTCAGAAAACAGGGGAGTGACCAGATGTAGGGCCCCTATGGCTTGGCACCTATCCTGAGGGCCAATCCAGGACCCTGGATTGCAGGTCCTAGATCCCCTGGTCACTGACTGTAGCCAGGCACAGTAAGGACAAGTTGGCCCTCAGCTCTTGGGAAGGAAGAGAAGTAAAGAGAAACCCAGTGCAACACACATGGGGGAGAGAGACAGACAGCAACAGACAGCAGAACAGTTCCCATGATCATTCCAGTCACAGGTCCTTCATGTCTTCCCATGTGGGCCCTAAGTACTATTACTCCTGCACGTATTCATAGTATCTTTGGTTAGTAACACAGCACTAAGTAACTGACCTTGAGGGAGCTGCTGTGGACCCTCTTTCACAATACAGTTGGGGATGGATGAGGGTACTGATCTGCCTGCTGTAGAGAGGGTGGCAGGAAATCTTGCCTCATGGTTTAAAGTTATGGGCAGCTCTTTTGGAGTTTAGGGTGCTGTCAATACATAGAGGAACTCAGAGAATAGTCACAGTTTTACAGGACCTTAAATTAGGACCAAGGCCAGGACTTAAGGGACAAGTGCCTGAAGTAAACAGACAGGCAGTAGCAGCAGCTTCTGAACAACTATAGAATAAAAGAGGAAGTACGATGATCATTGTATTCCATCAGCATTAACAATTACTTATGTTTTTTAAAAAACATCCCTCACATCCATTTATGTGATAGCAAAGGGTGGTCTCAGGGCCTAAGAAAAATAGAAAATTATGTTGCATTAGAAAAATAAGATCATTAGCCTACCTAGTAAGTCCTGATCAGACCAACAAGGCTACTGGATGAGAAAGTCTCTGACAAAGAACACATGGAAACATCTAGCCCCCAACATCAGATGAGGGGGATATAGAAAGGCAGGAACAGCATTGTTCCATGCATCACCTTCTAGTAAGGAGATTTATTTCTTTTGTAATTCTCACTATTATAAATCTGGGATGGCACTAGGAATTGATCTTCCTTCCCCTCTTCTTAAAGAATGCAATTCCATTTGGAACAGAAACATTTTTGCAGTAGAGAGTCATTATCCTTTTTTCTCTTATGAAGAAATCTAACCAAAATTGAACCAAAGTAAATAAAGTTTACACACAAACATTTTAGTTTTAGACAAACCTTTTTTTTTTTAACTTCTTAGACAACAAAGAGGGAAAGGAGCAATAGATATTCGTCACTGATAAAAAGCAAGAGGGCTCTTTTGTTTCTAGTAATAAGGCAGAGTAGAACAGCATTTCCTTAGGATCAGACATCTAGAGATAACTGCTGCCAACCCATGCCATGAGAAGGTTGGATAATGGGATATAAGGAAGAGAGTCATAGAGAGTTCACCAGTAATGAGCCCCAGACTAGGGAAGTCCAGCCTGACTGAAACCCTTTCATTTCTCTTTTCATCACATCAGCACAGAAAGAGCAGATGACAGGCTTAAGTGGCCAGCATCCTGTCTGCAAGTCCTGAGCTGCCTTCCATTCTCTCCCCCTTGTGGTACAAGGCATGGGGAGACAGGAAAGAAACTCAGAAGGAACTGTGGGTTTTTCAGAACAGTTACTGTAACCAGGGCCACAGAGAAAAGACCCGTGGACCATGCAGAGTAGAGAAAAACATCAGAGGAAGGCCCTGGGATTGGAGGGAGGACAGATCACAGGGACAGACCTGGGAGAAGGAGAAAGGGAGTGCTCTGGGCATGAGAGGGGCCTGCTTAATATGGTAGAGGGGATAGAAATCTGCAAAGCATCAACAAACATGTCAGAACAGAGAGTTTCTGTATAGCAGTGGCAAGAGGTAGAGATATGGAGTTTACTAGACCTGCTAATCCTGGAGGGCAGGCTGGTTCCCTGGTCCTCAAGGAGAATTAGCGAAGAAGGTAAAGAGGAAAGTCACAGGGAAGCATTTGAAACAAACAAATACTCTCATTTTGTAATAGAAAAGACAAAAGACAAGACCCTCTGGAGAGGTGCTTTCCAGAGCAGAAGTCACTTCATCTGAATGTCCAATCACTAATTCAGTTATATAATTATTCAAACACTCAAAACAGATATGAACAAAGACCAGACTTACGAGTATCCAAGGATGCACCAGTTTATCAGACCTTTTGCAACCAAATTCTTGGCTATAGGAATGGCCACAGGAGGGTCCTCCACACTCCCATTATTAAAGACCAGACCAGACCAGGTCAGGACACAATGGAACTTCAAACCAGAAATAACATAACTTACCTCATAGGAGGACCAGAAGGAATGATGAGTTTTGGATTTGTAGTTACACAGTGGTCATTCCAGGACACTCTGTCCCTGGTATGTATGTCATCATAAGGCTTTGGAACATCTCAGGGTCCTCCTCCCCTCAATTCACTCAGCCTAGGAAGGTCAAAGTGAGGCTGAGACCCTGAGTGGGGATCTCAAGGAGGAATCCAATTGAAATACCAAGGGAGAGGCACAGAGGAACACCACATAATGATGGTTGAATCAGTAGTCCTTTATTAATAACTGGTGGTGAGAGAGGAGGCCAAGTTCCAAAAGAACTCTCGACACTGAGGGGAGGCAGAGTGGGGTTTATAAAGCTTAAAACCACGATTGCATCATTACAAGAGCACAATTAATAACCATAGCTACATTAGATCACCATAGTTATACCACACCAGGGGCAGTTCAGTTAACAAAGAGGTTTTCAGCTAAGAAAAATTTTGGTTAGGAAAACTCAGATTCTCAGAATTGCAGAGACAGTGGGATCCATGGAGATGCAGGGGTAGCTCAGTGGGAGGAAATGCTACCTGGCTACTTGTAAGTTTCCCAGTATAGTAGAAACAATGTATCGCCTGAAAGCACAGGTGCAGCCTGCAGAGAACAGTCAGGCTGGCTATGTGAAGTTGGCAAGCATGGTAGGGGGGGATAAGTTGGGTAGAAACACAAGATAAAGCAAAAGTTGGCTAAAATAAAATGAGTCAATTTTGCTATTCAGTCAGAGTATTTTTTAATTATATATAAGACATAAAATTGAATGAGTTTTTAACCTTTAAAAAAGATTTCCATTTCATTTTAAAATATACTGTTTCTTACAGAAAGACTCATAGTTTTTGCTAATAACACTGTGACGTTGGTGCATGCATCTCTAATCTGTATGTATCTGATTATTACTAGTCATAATCGGTTGCACTCGGATCCTTGGCACCTGTGTATGTCTATAAAGTCATTGGGTAGATTTCAATGGTAATGGTTTTCACCTCTACTAATTAACACGACTTTATCAGTCAGAGTATTTTATCACAGCAATAAAAAGCAAACTCAGAAATTGGTACCAGAGGGCAGAATATTGCTGTAATGGTCTTGTCCATATTGCTTTTGGAGGATTGTAGAGGCATTTGGGAGTTGTACTGGAAAAAATCATTGAGTGCTCATAGCTTAATAAGGTGTTGCTGTGGAGCTTGGAATAGTTATGCTGAATAAAGCACAGGCAATGGAAGAATGGCTTGTGAAATTTCTAAAGAAAGCAAACACTCTTTTGGATCATTTTTGTGTTTTATTTGAATTAAGAATTTGTGAAAATGAAACCTTTTGTGCGTCACTGGCACAATTGATGCTACTTACCTGTGGCTGAAAAATCAGATGTGATTAAGAAAAGACCAGCATCACTGAAGTGAAATCATCTGGGAAAAATTTCCTCAGAGTCCGGATATAGAATCTGTGATCCACCGGTGCCAAAGGCTGCATCTTAAGATGGAAGCCACTCTGAGAATCCAGGACAGATCACTGGTGAAGGTGCAGCTTCAGTTGCAGTGGATATCCCTGGTTCGAAAGGGTCATGTACAGGATCAGAGGCTTGGAACTTGGTGAAGGCAGGAGAAATCCAGTAATCTATGTTCTTCCATGGTCTTTGCTTCAGTTTCTGCCTCCAGTTTCCTGATCTGAGTTCCTGCCCTGACTTCTCTCAAAGATGTACCTGGAAAAAGTATTATTAAATAAACCCTTTCCTCCTTGATTTGGTTTTAGTCAGTGTCATAGCTCAGAAATAGTACGAAGAACAAGCAATATTGACAAATATGGCATAATTCATACAAATTTATTGAACCCCCAGGTGTCGTCTTACAACTACTACTACCACTTATTTAGGCATTCATAAACCAATTTAAGTACTTTATTTGGGGGAGGATGTCATAGTTCACTTCAGTTAATTTGATACACTTTAGAAGAAGGTATCTCTATTGAGGAATTTTGTCCATAATATTGGCCCACGGCAATATCTATGAAGCACTTTATTAACTTCTAATTGATATAAGATTTCATAGACCACTGTGAAGGGTGACACCACTGGGCAGGTAGTCTTGGGTCATATAAAGAAGGTATCTGAGAAAGCCAGAGGAAGAAAGTCAATAAGCAGTGTTCATCTATGGAATCTGTTTCATTTCGTATCTCTAGGATTTTGCCTTAAGTTTCAATGTTGTCTTCCCTTGATGATGGAGTACAACCTGTATGCCAAATAAGACTTTTCTTCCCCAAGTTGCTTTTGATGAGAGTGTTTAATCACTACAGCAGGAAACCAAACTAAAATGGGGGCAGTATTCTCTTGCTTTCAATAAATAGTCAACCGATGGTCCAGAAATGAATCAACAGTAGTAAAATACACACAAGCATGTGACATCAAATAGCTCAGGTCAAAACCAGTTAAAACATTGGAAGCAACAGCTGAGCATTAAATTTATAAAGGCTTTCTAAAGTGGTTCACTAAATATGTCTGTAAGAGTGTGTATCCAAATAAAACTATACTAGAGTGTTCCCAATGTCTTTAGTGCATTGAATTTTCTTTGTAATTTTCAATAAGCTTTATGCAGTTACTCTTGTTGATCTCTTAAGTCATTTTCTTTCTCACCTTCCATGGAAATTAATTATAAAAATTAAAGGTTGTTTGTGAACAATGAGATCTTTTGTTTAGTTTTTCATGTGTTGAGCTTTCAAAAATACCATGTTTTATGGTAAAAAGTTGATAAGCACACTCCAGTGAGCCATGCCAGAGCAGTATCTAGGCACAGAAGCAGATACTCCTGATCTTTACACCATTCTTTATTTTTGGGTCTTTGTACTTGTGGACCTGTTCAAGATATTTGAGGTTATTTGAGGTTAGCTCCCTCCACTTGTAGTAGATAGTTTTGATGGGTATAATAGTCTGCATTTCCAGTTGTGGCCTTCAGGACTTGGAATACATCTTATCAGGCCCTTGTGGCTTTAAAGTTTTCTGTTGAAATAATCAAGAGTTATTCTAACATGTCTGCCTTTATAAATGCCTTGAACTTTATGTCTTGAATCTTTCAATACCCTTTCTTTATTCTGTTTTTTTTTTAAAGTTTTAGGTATAGTATGTTATGGCTAATTTATTTTCTGGTCCTATTTGGTGTTCTGTACCTCAATTGGCATCTGCTTCTCTAGGTTTGGGAAATTTTCTTCTATGATTTTACTGAAGATATTTTCTATGCCTTCATTATGATGTTGTTCTTGTCCTATAATTTGAAGTTCAGGCCTTTTCATGATGTCCTCAACTCTCAAGTCTCTTTCATATTGAAAGAAGTTTTCTCATTGACCTTCACTGAGTGATCAACTTCCTGTACTTTGTCTTCCATCCCTGATTCTCAGTTATCAATATGATCTATACTGTTATCAAGGCTTCCCACTGAGGGTTTCACTTGGCATATTGAGTTTCTCATTTATAGCATCATTTCAGTTTAGGTTTTATTCAGCATACCTCTTTTACTAATCATTTAGCCTTCTGAGGAAGCTTTAGACATTTAATAAAACACCATTCATAGGCCAAAATCTGCTTACTGGTTGTCTCACTCAGTGGCTACAAAGGGGAAGATGTTAGAAGTGTGCTAGATACTTCTCTCTAGAGAGCAATCAGTTCTTTACCAAAAGAAGGGATGGTATGGAAGAAGAAGGTGCTTCCCCCCAGTTTCTTACATAGAGATATTGCCTTTTGAAAATACTAGTACCATCACCTACAAGGAAACCATACCTCACATCAGAGTAGAACTACTGATGGCAGCTGACACCCCAGAGTAGGAGGTTCCTCTATGCTGACCTCAACTTTAGGCATATGTAGAAGACAGCATCAAAGAAAAAACAAACAGGAAAGTCAAACTTGGATAATGTGCAAAGCAATTGTTACAAAGGGACTACTAGACAGAGTGCAGGGGGAACAGAGACAGTGGCATCATTCAAGCTTAGTAGCAGCCCATGCACTCTCATCCAAAATAAAAAAGCTGCAAACTGCTGCCACCTTTGGAAAGCAAACTTTGTTCTGAAATTGCTGCTTTTAGTCATATCTGATCTCTTTCAGCTTTTCCTAGTACTCTGGCTGCAGCCAAGCTTTCTACAAGCATTCCTACAGCTCTTGGTATAAAGAATCTAGAAGTTTGCCAATCTTAATGTTCCCCTGCCTTTCTTTCTGATTAACAACTGAGAAAGCACTGGCCTCAGTCAGTCCCAAGGACAAGAGTCCATGGCTGACTCTTTCTGGAAAATTAGTTTGGAGACAGGCTACTTTCAACATGGGTGAGACATGAAGTAAAGGCCATCAACTCACTTGATAATGCCTAGATAAGAACACACTAGCTCAGCACTGTGCTAGGTTCAGGAACACAGAGACTCCTGAGACAGTTTCTTATCCTATAATTTTTTAAGGTTCTGTACCATGTGTCCCCTAATGTCCCTAATGTATAATTTGTATCTGGCATATTGAAAAGCTGCCCTTGACTAATTTCAATTCTCATAGAAATTGAACTCTTCAAATCAGGTAGTCTGATGTTTGAAACAGTTTCTATAGTTTTAGTACTTTACCTTTGATGTGCCTAAGGCTAAGAAATCTGATCCTTTATTACTGTGCCTAATGTGAAAAGTGCTTCAGTGCCACATGTTAGGTGGAGAGAGCTTTCACTGAGAAATACCTGCAATTGTACAGATCAAAGAGAGAGGAATAAAGTGTTATGAATTTTTGTCACCCAATAGCAAGACAACTTAGAAGAATATTTTTTCGTTCCAAAGAGTCTCTTCCAGGAATTTTTACCTGAAAACAATTTAGGTATTTTGAGGGAGAAGTGAAAAATGTGTTACTAAAGATTTCTTTCTACTGCTATTTATTATACTCTATTTCTCTCATTTTAATTTGTTCAAGTTACAAGAGACAATATGGGAATGTGGCATAGTTAAGATTAGAAAATGGCTCTCACATCTTCCTTACCCCCCATAACCCCCAGTTATCCCGAGAACAGCTTCTCAGTTTTAGTCACAGTTTTTGATTGAAAACTTTCCATTGCCCTATAAATTCTAAAGTAAAGGGCACTATGCGAAGGTCAGTTTAATGCCAGAAGCAGATTCCTTCCAGGGAGAGCTAAAAGATAATCCCCATGGTGTGTTCTCTTTTTATCCAATGGATATCCATCAAGTTGCTTTCTCTTTAATTGCCTATTATACCAACTATATTATAACAACTAACTTTTGATACATAATTTAGTCAATAGCCATATGATTAATTAAATGATAAATTTTAGGAACTCATAAGCCCAAGCTGAGGTACCATAAAGAAAAAATGGAAGTGATAGTGTTAAACATGCCATCCTACCACATCATAGAAATTCACCTTGGTATTATGTACTTCATGATCAGCTCAGGAAAAAACAATGGTGTCCACGGCAGAGAGAACCACATGAATGTGCTCTACAAACTTCCCCATGGCTATAGCCATGGCCTGGTCACTTTGCCCCTTTCTCTTCAGGCACACATTTTTGCTTTATGATTTTGAAAACATGTGAAAAATACAATGTGTTTCTGAATATCTACCACAAAAAAAAAGTTATTTAAAAGGCAGCTAGAGTGAATTGCTTTTAACATTCCCTCAATATAATACAGATGGCATATTATGTATGAAAATATGTCTGTCTGTCTGTCTATGTGTCTGTGGAGCATTGATGGCTGGTACTTTTAAATTACTATTGAAAGAATTAGCTAGAATAAGAAACTCTTTTTTCAGGTCAAAAAGTCTAGTAAGTTAAACTGTGAGAAACTTCATTAAACTATAAAGTAGAAGAAGTATTGGTTCTTTTAAAACAGTAGCTTTAGGCTATTAGAAAAACTACATCATCAACACATTTACCTTGAACCTACCAGCGCTAGACCTCTCTTTGGAAAAACCAGCTCAACCTTCCTGACCTCTGGTGTCACATCACAGCTCAACCTGGAGGAGTTAAATAAGAATGTTTTTTCTTAACATAAGGAAATTCAAAGTGAAGGAGACTGTTGAAGAAGGTGAGGGGATAAAGTCTCAGGAGGATGTACAAGATATACATCCTATACATCTCATATATATATATATAT
>NW_008339916.1:848469-895143 GCF_000622305.1 Nannospalax galili
AAAGTCATATGAAATAGTGACTATAGTTAATATATTGTATTCTTGAAAACTGTTAAAATAGTATATTTTAAATAAAAAGTATATAAGGTGAGGCATATATAACTTATTTCTCTTTAGCTATTGATTCCAAGTATATACATATTTCAAACAACATGTGCACATCATATTATTTGGCAATTAGCATTCAAGAAAGGCCACTCCTTCACCACCTTCCCTCTTTGAGACTAATCCCAAAACATGTTGCTCCTCCCCTGGATAAACCTAATGCATCATCTAGGTCCCAATCCACTATGTTGTCATCTCCCCACATAAGGGAAAAGGCTGGGATTGCACTGCTCACACTCCGGAAAAGCCTAGTGAGTTTGCCAGACCAGTTAGGCAGACCCTGTCCACCCAACCACCATTTCCACACTCATATTCCTAGCTGTGATTGCCCATCTCAAACACTGGACAAGCCGGGAATGACATCTGTTCCTCCAATTAAAAGTAAAAAAGGTGAGAATCTTAACCATATACTAATCAATTATTCATACCTGATCTGCAGTCAACCAAGCTATGACAAAAATAAAAACAGATTCAAACTTCTAACCAATGAAAACTGGTTAGAATTTCATATCAGAAGCATGACAACAGAGTCCATATGCACAAGCCACATGGCACATAGAGAAATAATACAAAAGAACAAGATAATATGTCCCCATAAAATCTCACTAGTCTTAGAGAAGCATTATATAATGAGAACTAACCAGAGGAACCTCAGGACACAGAACTTAAAAGAATAGTGATAAACATGATCAAAGTATGCAAAGGACTTTAAGGAACATAGAAATAATTCAAAAAGCTTAGAGAAGATAGGAATAAATTGAGGGAAGATCAAAAACACACACATGTACAGTTAAATGGAATGACAAAGACAATTCAGGATTTGAATACAGAATTCTTGAAAGAGATAAAAATACAGAAAAATGCTACAGCTGAGAATAAGATGGAACTGCAAAACTCAGTAACCCAAGTAGCAAAGACAGGGCAAGATTTTAAGACTCAGAGGAACGAACCAAATGGGCAAACAGAATATCAAGACTTGAAGATGAAGTAGGAGAACTAGACTGCTGAAGTAAAGAATATGAAAACTTTAAAAAATACTAGAATTTTATCTGCAGGAACTATAAGACACCATGAAAAGACCAAGTCTATGAATTATAGGCATAGAAGAAGAACAATCTCAGGTCAGTGACATCATTGACCAGGTCTTCAATAGGACTATAGAAAAATTCTCTACATTAAGGAAAGACATACCCATACTGATACAAGAAGAGCACAAAACACCAACTACACAGGACCAGAAAAGAAACTCCCCATGGCATATCATAGTAAAAACAGTGCACATAGAGAATAAAACTGAGTGTACTGAACGCTGCACAAGAAAACTTACATATAATGGAAACTATATATAAAGGAAAATGAATCAGAAGAAAAGCTTAGTCTCAATGCAAATTTTGAAAGTCAGAGAGCCTGGAGCAATGTATTATAAATTTTAATGGCCACACACAACATTCCAGATTAATTCACCCAGAAAAACTATCTACCATAGTCAAAGGTGAAAGAAAAATCTTCCATAATATAAAAATGCTAAAAGAATTTGTGCCCACCAATCCAGGCATATAAGGAATATTGCAAGCAATACAACAGACTGAAGAAAGGAATAAGCAACACAAAATGAGACTAAGAATATAAACAGAAAACAAAATTTCAATAACCAACACAGAGCTTTCAATAACAACCTTGAACCTCAATAGCCTCAACTCCCCACACAAAAATCACAGGCTAGTTAAATGTCTTAAGAAAGAAAAATCTGAGGTGGAAAGATGGCTCACAGGTTAAGAGCACTGGCTGCTCTTACAGAGGACCTGGATTTGAATCCTAGCACCCACATGGCAGTTAACAAGCTTCCATAACTTCAGTTCCAGGGGTTCCGACACCCTCTTCTGACATCTGCAGGCATTGCATGGCACGGGTGCACTTATAAGCATGTGTACGTTACACTCATACACATAAAAATAAAATATTAAAAAAAGAAAGAAAAATTCATCTTTTCATTGTTTATAAGAAACTAAACTTATCTTCAAGGACAGTTGCCAGCTTAAAGAAAAGATGGAAAAAATATCGATCCTAAGGAAATGGGACGAATTAACATATAAGTATTGCTATCATAATCTCTGACAAAATCAACTTCAAACTCAAATTAATCAGAAGACATAAAAAGATCACTTCATTTTGATCAACTGATTAATCAGTCAAGAAGTCAAGAAAATTTTAAACATATATGTGGCAAGCTCTGGCACATGCAGTTTCACAAAATGAATACTACTAGACTTCAACACATAGATTAAGCCCAGTTTAGTAATAGTAGGTGACTTCAATTACCCCAACTTTCTCCAAGACAAGCAAATTGTACAAAGTAAACATAGAAACATCTGAATTAAAGGAAATCATACATGTAATGGACCTAACAGATATCTACAGAAACCAAGTTTCTCTAAAACAGACAACATACAGAGTTACTATACAAACCTCAAAATACAAAAAAAATTGAAAAATTCCATGTATCATTGTCTCCCAATTGGCTAGTTCCTCCAAGGGTCGGGGCCTGCTGCAGAGCATGAACAACAGAGTGGCTGCTGGGAGCCATCTTGAGACAGAAGCAGGAACCTGGAGGAACACTCATGTTGGGGGGTGTGGAGAGAGAGATGGCCCCAGCACCTCACCCACATAGATGCGAGAGGGGGCATTACCCACCTTGGACAAGACTGTGGGCCCAAGATGCATGGGCGAAAGTTAATTGGAGACTATGGGTGGAGCCATGGGAGCATCTGGTGGCAGGCTCTGAGCCATAGTGCAAGAGTGCTTGTCTCTGTGTAAGTTCCCCAATTTACCCGCTCCTTACCTGAGGGCGTAAACGATAATAAACTCACATAAAATATATTATATGGTTTGTCTGATCACTCAGGAGACCCAGAGGGAATTCAGGCGACAATCCTGTTAGACCACATTGCAATAAACTTTAAAATCCACAGCAAACAAAATTCTAGTAACTATACGAACTCACATAGACTGTACAGCATGCTACTAAATGGTAAATGAGTCAAAGAATAAATAAAAAAAAATCCTGGAGGTGAATGAAAATGAAAACACAGCACAACAAAACCTCTGCGACACAGTAAAAGCAGTCCTATGAAAGAAGTTTATAACTCTAAGTGCCTACACACACAAAAAAAAAATCAGAACGATCAAAAATGACCTAATGATGCAACCGAACAATTTAATAAAGACGAGCAAACCAAACCCAAACCCAGCAAGTGAAAAGAAATAACAAATATCAGAACACAAATCAATGAAATTAAAACAAAGAATACAGTAAAAAATTAATGAACCTAACAGCTGCTTCTTTGAAAAGATAAACAAGCTAGACAAAGTCACAACTCAACTAACCAAAGAAAAAAAAGAACAACTCCCAATCAACAAAATCAGAAATAAAATGGGAAACATTAATACAGACACCAAAAAAGTACAGAACATTATAAGGGAATACTCTAAAAATTTATGCTCCATTTTATTAGGAAATCTAAATGATATGGATGAATTTCTAGATTCAACCAAACCACCAAATTTAACCGAGAAGAGATCAACAACTTAAACAAATCTATAAAAAATTAATGATATTGAAACAGTAATCAAGTCTTCTGACATAAGAAGCTCAGATTCAGATGGATTCAAAGAAGAATACTACCAGACCTTAAAAGAACTACAACCAATACTTCTTAAATTATTCAAAAAGATAGAAACAGAAGAACTCCCAAACTCCTTATAGGAAGTCTGTATTACTCTAATACCCAAACCAGAAAAATGCGTGCGCACAGACACACACACCATAGAGAAGAAATTTTTGTCACTTTCCTGGGCCAACATAATTTCTTAATAATATTCTGAAGATGTATCTTTATACTAACAGACAAGGGTAGCTCTTACCACTTATCAAAGAAGTTTCTTGCAATAGATGGAGACTAATACAAAGTTCCGCACCCGGTCAAACACAGAGAATACGTGATTGTGAAGAGTCCATTGCAACCTCTACACCTAAGACTCAGGGACCATAACTAGAAAAGGTGGTGGGAAGATTGTAAAAGCCAGCAAGACAAGACACATGCTGCTTGTTAATACAGTCTGAAAATGATAAGGAGCTTCGCCCATGAAATTTTCACAGTGTGGTGACCTAACTAGACTTTTATAATGACAAAACTAGTTAACATGCCATGGAGAAAACTTTACATGTTCTCACCTCAAGATGAACTATAGGCAACAAATGTATAGTGGGGGAGGATCAGTTTTCTCCAATGGCTAGTTCCCTGAGAAGTTATCTAGTTAGAGGCTGTTCACATAATATTTCCCTTGGGGAGTGCTTGGTCTTGATCATATTTAGGTCTCAGATATGTTAGGTCACAAACACTGTTGTTTCATTGGCCAATATTTGGCCTAGTTCAGAGTCAAGAGATACAGAATGAAACTCAGAAAAAAAAAAAAAGATAGATGGTAAATGTCATTCCTTTAAGGGAATCATTTAGAGCTCTGAATCAGGAAGTAGTGAAAAATAGGTACTGTTATAAAAGGAACTAAGTATTGAGAAAGAATGAATTCTGTACAGCAGATAAGACTGGATTGTGGCAGACTTGACAGGGAGCTAATATAAACATCTAGATGAAGTGTCATGTTGGGGACATGACAGTTATTAAAAACTCAAAACACTTTCCACCTAAACCCAGACAATTGCTTATATATGAAGTCACCAGTAAGTAGCAGGTGCTTTTACATGGATTTCTGCACAAAAGAGATCCAATATCTATCATTGAAATGGAGAATTTGCTGTATTTCAGTGGTTACCCATGCTTTCACAGATACTCTACAACTCCTCACAAAAAAATCTTCCTTTAAATTATATAACCTCTATGATCATTTATATGGTGACTGAAAAGTTGAAATAAAATATTAGACCACATATATAACCACAATTAAGCAATCTCAGTTCTCAAATCATCTGTAAAATGTTGTAAACCATACACAAGGTAAGGAAATTGCTCTCAAATAGGAAATGATATCTTTTGTGCTTCAGTTTTGATTTTATGAATAAAAATTATAAGAAGTTGTACATTATCACAAGTTTTTTTTATATCATTTGTACTTGGAATTTATTTAACTACTACATTAACCCCAGAAAATATAAGTGAAGGACAAAATGTTTTTGTGACTAACAAGGCTTTAGCCTGAGAAATATTTTAAAGGAATTGCTTCTGAAAGACATCCTCAAATGGTAAAGAAAACTCATTAAACAATCACAACAAACCCTGAAAGGATTTTATTTTTAAATTGTTTTGCAAGTTTATTTGCAGTTTTGCTCAATTACAAAAGGTAAAATTGTATGTGTTAAAGCAATCCGCAATGGGGAATGACACAAATAAAAGTCTTGGTCATGGTTTCTAAGAAAAAGAAATGATATACACCTAATTTTAATGGAGATAAATCTATGAATCCGGTATATACCATGTTGTGATAATTCTTTATTTCACGTAGCATTTTTCCAAAATTGACCAAGTCCTAGCTAGGATCATAAAAAGAGGATAAATACTTCTCATTTTACTTCAAGTCACCCAGCTTACATTAATTCTTCACTTAACAGAGGTACCCAGCAAATGGTGGATGAATTGAACAAAGTTGAAATTGACATCTCTTTACTAAAACTCAAACAGCATCAATTTGAGTCTCTTCCTTCTTAGTAGCAGTCATGAAACTGAGCAATTCTGCCGTATAACTATCACTAAAATCTTGTCAGCCACCTTCATAATCATTTTCCAATCCTAGCCTTGGGGTCCTATCATTAATTTTTGTCCTTTGCAATCATTCACCTCTATAAATAAAATGAAACTTGACTTCCTTGGGCAGGGATGCCAGAGCTCTCTACAGTGAGCTTCCAGGGTATGTTTTCTGGACTGTGTAAAACCACTTCCACTGTGACCCAATCACCCTGTGGGCCACCCACAAGTGCACTTAAATTATAAAATATATTTTCTTACAAAACCATAATAATTATCATGTTATCTTTATGACATTGCATCCCAACAGAATTTTTGTGCACATCCACTATGGAATTCCCTGAAAAATACTAGAGGTATATTGCTTGATCCACCTATACCTCTTCTGGGTAATATTAAAGCAATATATGTCAATATACCATAGAAATATCTGTATATCCATTTATTTACAGTCTATTCACAATAGCCAAGATATGGAATTAATTTTAACAGTACTATTTGGGAAGAGGGCAGGGACTAATGGATGGAGAGGGAAGATTAAGAAAAGGTTATGGGCTGTGAACACAAGCCAATTATATGATGTGCATATCTGAATGCCTCATAGTGGAACCCATAATTTTGAACAAAACTTTCCAGACCAACCAACAGGTATTAATGCAAGTTTATAAAATATTTTATTAAAAGTAGAAGAAAATACTATCATCGAAATGTATAAAATGAAAATATAAGCCATATTTAGCAAGATATTTTTGCTTCAATTCTACTTTAATCAGTGTATTAGTTGCTTTTCTATTGCACTTTGGTCATAAACATTATGACCAAAGACAACTTACAGAAGATTTGGCTTACACTTTCAGGGTAGTCCATAATGAATGGGGAGGAAAGGAAGTATAAGGCAGGAGAAGGAAACAGATAGATCACATCTTCAACTACAGCCAGGAAACAGAGAATGAACTGGAAATAGGATGAGGCTCTAAACTCTCAAAGTTCACCACTAGTAAGGACACATCTTCTGAACCTCTTCAAATAGTGCCCCCTACTGGGGACCAAGGGTACAAATGCCTGAACCATTCAAACCACCATAATTCAAAGAATAAAAGGCTACATAAACATCAAAGTCATAAAAAAGAACACAATATTTTTTAAAATTTTGATTTAAATTTGTGTGTGTGTGTGTGTGTGTGTATGTGTGTGTGTGTGTGTGTGTGTGTGTGTTTACCCACAGAGGCCACAAAAAGGTATTGGGTCCTGTGGAGCTGGAATTACACATGGGTGTGAGTGTGAGCCACTTGAAGTAGGTCCTGGGATCCAAACCTGTGTCCTCTCAACTGCAGAAAAATGAGAGATGAACAAATTAAGAAGCACTATCTGCTTCATAATGATGTCTTAAAATGAACGGTTTTAGATGTTTGCTCAACTGTAAATGACATAACCAAAATCTTTCAATTTTTTTTGTTTGGCCATGTTTGCCATACATTTGTCAGATGCTTCTTGTTCTTCCAGGCATTGACTGTTGACTTGTACATCACGTTCAGAAAACAGCACTAAGAGAAAGAAGTTGCAAAAACACTTTCGTTTTTTAACTATATATTTTTATTGAGCTTTTTTTATTTCAGAAAACAGTTGTTAATCAAATTTAGACCCCCTCCCCCTCCATGCCTCCACATCCCCCCACTGAACCCCATGTTTTCCACCATACACATTAACTTCCATTCATTCAGGCATTTGTACCCAAAAGTCCTTCAGTGTAAATGAATCCACTGGAGTCTTGTCAGCATATCTAGTGATCATACGTAAGTCATACTCTCGCTCACCCCACAGCAACCAGTCTCAAATAGTTCTCAGTCTAGTGCTGGCCTGCTACCTATTTCCTTCTTCCCCTTTGGGCCCTTGTTTAGTTAAGTTGACGTGGGTCATGTGCTCTGTGCCACTATTGCCAGAAGTTCACCTGTGCAAGCTTCCAGTGGCCTGAAAGCCTCAGCTTCCTTGTGCTCATGAACCAGCCCTGGCTCTTACACTCTTTCTGCCCCCTCTTCTTCAATGGTCCCTGAGCTGTGGGTGGATGATGTTCCCTATAAGAGTCCTATCCTACACTCTACAGTCTCTTATTCTTTAAAACTTTGCCAGTTGTGGCCTTCTGTGTGCACACTCTTGTATAAGGAGGCTTTACTTGTGAAGGTTGTGGGATGCATTTGTTTTCTCTCTACCTCTTCTTCCGCTATGTTCCATAAGCCTTAGTTGTAGAGATTCAACTCTAGATGTGTCACCTAGTACTGGACATTGTCAGACGTATGTTCTCTGTGTTTGACCAGATTGTCAGATGTATGTTCTTTGTGTTTGACCAGATCTACCCCTTCTTCCGCTATGTTCCATGAGCCTTAGTTGTAGAGATTCAACTCTAGATGTGTCACCTAGTGCTGGACATTGTCAGACGTATGTTCTCTGTATTTGACCAGATGTGCAATTCTGCAGGAGCCTCCATCTGTAGCAAAAAGAAGTTTCTTTGATTAGCGCAGTGTCGGGACTCAGGTTTGCTTTGCTTAGTGGGGAACCTGCTGGCTTCAGGGCAGAGAGCCTGATCGGTGACAGAGTCAAACTCTGGGACCTGTGTCTTCCCAACAGGGCAATTTATTTTAGAATTCAGGTGGTTTTTATTCATCCCAAGGAACTAGCAGTCACGTGGGATATGGCAGTCACATACAAAGATTTAGGGTACAAAGAAACAGGACATTTAGTCTGTTAGTTGGTGCCAGAAGGATTCTTAAACTTTTACTCAAGGTTATCAATGCCCATCCAGTAATTTATTGGCCACAATGTTTTCTTTCTTAGAGCTAAAAGCATGATGAACTTTTAGCTTTTGGCTCAGAAGTAAACCTTTAACCTGGCCTAATCTCTTAACCAGGGATAGCTGAGTTATTTGTTCAGGACAAGGAGATGAGCTAAGGGTTGTTGACCAAGATGCTTTCCCACAGAGCAGGGAGCCTGCACTTTTATGAGTGGACCACTTCCTCCTGCCAGCCTAACAGCATTCTGCACCAATAGAGGTAGCTGGCCATGAGGTCGTTATGGTTATTAGGCCTTATGGCTGGGTTGGACCATTGATTGCTTTTCTCCCTTGGCAGTTTGCATACCATTATTTAGCCATTGTGTTAGGCAAGCTTCAGTTAGAAGGCTTCCAGGTGAGTTCCTGCTCCACTGTTTCAACTCCTGTACCCTAATTATGTCCTGTCTTCAACAGTAGGGTCTTATCTACTAGTTCAGGGGGATAAACAAGAGATTTGGCAATATCCTGTGTTATTTGGGGAGTTTCCTGGACCACCTTCACCAACCACTCAAAGGGATCTCTCTTCTGTCTGGCACTGTGTTCCTTGCCAAGCAGCTCACAGGTATACATATGCATTAATGTTCAGACATTGTTCATGCCTTTTTCATGGAGTTTCAAAGGCATTGCTTTTCCCTCTGGGTTTCCTAGCCCTTCATTCATTCATCACTACTCTTTTTTTCTCCCATCTGGTTTCCCTCTTCCCTCCCTCCCTAGTCACTGTGCCACCGTTATTCAAACCCTCCCCCATAATACCACCCAACTCCCACCATCCTCCTTCTCCTGACTTCCCTCCCTCTCCCATACCATGTTCCCTTTCATGTCCCTTCCTCCTTTCTTCCCTGGTGAATACTCCCACTTTCCCCACCTCCCTCCTGGTATCGTGTTCCCTACTAGCCTTCTTTAAGGTTCTTTCTTTTCCTTTACCTCCATGTATCCTTTCCCTTTCCCTGTTATATATTTTCATTTTTTTCATCAGTTATAAAAGATAAATTTTAAAATAGGTTTATTTATTATTTTAATTTTAATTAATGTGCATGAATGTATTGCCTGCATGTATGTAAGTGCACCCATGATGTGCTGTGCCCACAGAGATCAAAAGAGGGCATTGGATCACCTGGAACTGGAGTTATGGACGTTTCTTGGCTGCTATGTGAGCGCTGGGAATGGACTCCGGGTTCTCTGTTAGAGCAGCCAATACTCTCAACAGTTGAGCCATCTCTCCAGCCCTAAAACAAATATTTTAAATAATGTAATCAGCTTTTTCTTTATTTACTCTTTTTTGTTAGATCTATGCCCCAAGGGACAGTCTTGACTCCAGAGGAGATAGAAGAACCAATAGTTCATGTTCTTTTCTTCTAGAGTAGAAGGAGATAGCAAGAAAGGGTTAAGAAATGAACTTGTATAAGCAGATATAATACTAGATGTTTCACCTTATTTCCTCACAGATTCTATAAGAATCAATCATTCTGTCAGATTTAAAAATCTCTCAGACTTTGAAAACATTAAACAAATCTAGAACTTGTAGAAATAATGACTTTTCAACATGTTTTATAGAACCAAAATTATGATTCAATGATTAAGTGCCAAGAAAAAGGTCTATGCAAAGGTGCACCACAGGATTAAAATCTATCTATTTTTACCTGTTTTGAACATCAGCTAGCATCTACTTTCAGTACAGTTTGGGGTTTTGCTCAGGATAAAATATCTCAACTTAATGAGCCAATGTGAAAAATCCTTTTCCTTTCCAGGAGATGAATCTGAAAGGCTGTCATATTATTTATCCCTGAATAAAGTTTCTTCTGTGAATAGATGGAAAGCAAAGAGAAAATATTCCCTATAGTAATGGGTAAGGGAAAACTGATATTGATTTTTGCAAAATAAATACAGAGTAACTCTCACAGGATTTGGGTGTATATAGGTCATTGGGAAAAACAAGACTGAAAAATTTTGCTGACAGACAAGGAGATATATATTTATTTCTCACACATAGTTATTAAATGGATTCAGAACCTTTTTAATATAATACCAAGATTATTTCTATCAAGTAGAAACTGCATACATATAAAAGCAGAATGCAGGAAAATGACTTTGACAACACAATGAATTTAGATCAGTTTTCATAAGAAACTCATGGATGAATTAACATCAAAATCAAAAGTAATATCACTTATTCAGAATTCTAATAATTTAAAAATTGCTGCCACTCCATGCATGATTGTATGGATAAGCATAATACAATTAGATTAGTGAGTGATTATTTCTCCCTCTCTGAATTCCAAAATCGTTTTTTAAAAGACTATATGGACACTCTAGAGACTATCAGAATAGCTTTAGTTATTGAGCAATGTAGCAAATTACTGGAGTGAAGATAGGAGTAAAAGTTGACTAAAATGGAAAATTATCTTCATTAATGAGAAGCAGACCTTAACTCTAGAAATCGTATGTTAGACTCTTCAATTGGTTAATAAAACAGTATTAAACAGTTAATACTTGCAGGGTTCTATGACATGCACTGTGGATCCAAAGAATAGCAAAAAGGGAAGAGGTCATTTCCCATGTAAATACAATGAATATCAGAAGGAAATTTTAATCATATACTTAAATGAGAGTATCTAACCACCTAATCACATTGTCACCTATACAATAATCATTCAATAAGTACAAACTACAAGTATTCTCTTTAATAATAGAAATATAAAAATAAACATTAAAAAACATATGAAATCATAATAAAGGAAAATTTCTTAAATATTTTTCCATTTGTTTTTATTTATTTTTTGCATATTTCATACAGAACATCTCAATCTTAATCATCTTTATACCGCCATCCCCACTTTCCCATAGACCCCTGCCTGGAGCCCAAATATGCTGTCATCCCTGTTAAGGCTCACTGTGTCAAGTCAGTGGCCCCAGACATTCCCCAGTGCAAGTCCATCCACTGAAGCCTAGTCAGCTTATCTATAATCCATTGTTTTAGGAAGATCAGCTCTTCTTCACCTAGCAGCAATCAGTTGCCAATATTTCTTCAGATAAGATTGGAGTCTGCTCTTCATTTCCCCAGTTCTATGCTGGGTTTCTTTTTGCCTGAGTTTATATAAGATTTGCGTATGCTGACATCATTGCTAAAGAATCATATGAACAGGTTCCCAGGAACTTGTAGGACTCTGTTTCCATATGGCCATGTACCTTCTGCATGGATCTTACAATCTTTCTGCCCCCTCTTCCACGATGGTCCCTGAGCCTTGTGTGGGTGAAGTTTAATAAAGGAGTCACAGTTGTGTCCAAGGACCAGCATTCAGCAGACTCTTAATCTCTATGCTTTGGCCATCTGTGACCTTTTGTTTTCCTGGCCCTCTGCTGCATGAGGGATCTTAATTAATGAGAACTGAGAGATTCATTAGTGTCCTCTTCTTTACCCCTGTTCTTTGTTCCATGAGCCTTATCTGTAGAGGTTGCATTATAGATGTGTCACTTAGGCCTGGGCAATTCATAGACAATGTCCATGTGTGACCAGTTATGGTACCAGGTAATAGTCTCCAACTAGTGCAAAATGAGCCTCTTTGATGATTGGTGACTGGGATATTTGTCTGTAAATACACACATAAATTATTTCTACATGAGTCCATGTGTTATAGCTAAAGGCTGCATAACAAGAAACAATTCTAGACAGGAGAAACCATCCTTTGAGTTGTTGGCCAAGGTGGACCAAAGACTCCAAAAATTATTCAGGCTATTGCCACTGTCCTTCATGGCCTTCCAGAACTTGAAGGTAAGTCCCTACTGCTGAAGACAGAACATACTTCAGACACAGAATTTGGAGCAATAGAGCTGCAACTGATCTGAAACCATGTCCACTGAGGGCTAGTTCTCATAGCTTTGGAGAGCACTATGTAGGTTCTAAGGGAAAACAACAACAGAGGATCAAACACCAGCTTACAGGCCTAATAACCATATCAATGACTGGCATACCATATGACACCAGTGCAGTTTTGGGACTTTTATCTTGGGGGCAATCAACAGCTACCTAATTGGACTAAAAGTCTTCTCAATGGGAGAAAACTCCAATGTGGCACTGTAATAACCAAATACACAAGGCTGCAGTGGTCACAGATCGTAGAGAAAACCCCAAGACGGTCACATCCCTAGACTTGATAGGTAAATTGAGTCAATCATGAAAAAGCACCAGGACATAAACAAGAACTCTGGCAGGATAGAGTTTATTGGCAGAGAAAAATGCATGGGACAGTTCCCCTTTTGGGATAGAGGTGCTGTCATTTTACGGGCTGTTGGCTGGGAGGTTTTATAGGGGGCTTTGAGGGATGCAGAAAGGAGGAAAATATTTTTTTGAAAGTTAGGTGGGAGAGAGAGAGAGAGCCCAGGGATTATCAGGAGAGCACAGCCTCTGCCAAACCACCCCCTTCTGTTCCCTTCTGTCAGCCAGGATCTGGGTCGTGGGCTAAGGGATATATACATTGTAAACTTATCAGGGGAGAAATATCTTGTATTGAAACAATTCTTACATCAGTGGGTCCAGAGTGCAGGGTCTTGTTTGCCTTCTAAGATCATCAAAGGGGAAGCTGGCTGTGCTGAAATGGCTCTTTGCAGTAATCAGGTCTTGGGTCAAAAGGTGTAGAGAGTCTGTTTACCTTGTCTGAGGATGGTCAGGGTGATCATTAACTTAGTTCCTGCATTGTCAGGAGGTCTGCAAAGCCATGAGGCCCTGCTGCATTGGGGATGGGGTTGCTGTAAATCAAACCCTAAAAGGACTAATATGATTTCTTAATATGTGCAAAATAATGGAGAATTTAAACCTACCTTGGATAGCTCAGAAAATGCTTTTCTTTAGATATGATCTTTAAAATGAGATATAAAATGTAAATATTCATTAATAGAACAAACAGGAAATATGTTACTATGAATTTATGCATTGAACATAGCTTCTGTATCAACTAATCTCAAAAAAATCTCCAAAATTTATAATTAAGTCAGCATTTCCTATTAATAACTGCACTTTCTTTTGTTTCCAACAAATTCTGATCCCATTTATTAAAACTACCTTTAGATATAAATGAGAAAACTTACCGAAACACATTAGCATGATGCTTAAAAACATAATATAAAGTGCAACGTATTGCAATTGGTTTACATTTGTACTCTATTACCTATTTGTAATTCAGGAATCTTATTTTTGAAAACCTTTAAAAGACTTTTCAAAGTGTATAATCACTACTGAGTTTAGGTTTCATCAATATGAATTACAGCACACAATATATAGGTTATTTAAGTCATAATATTTGATTTCTTTTCCTGTTTTGGGAAAATGTGACACATACTGAAATTGACTTATTACAATGTGTAGAAATGACTTTCAAAATGGACAGAGTATGAACTGATGACTTTTATTAATTTTGCATCAAAAAGCAACTGTTTATAATGCAAACAAGCTCGCTTACTGATGTTTTCTTATGACATGGGCACTTGACCTTGATCCCACTATCAACCCCACCTTGCCTTCCACTCAGGAGCTTGAATAAATGTGGGTGTGCTTAAATGCTTCAATTAGCATATCAAAGAGATTGAAGAAGAGCATTCTTATTCATATCCTCAATGTAAACAGGGAGAATAATTGACATTGTGTGTATGAGATATTTTAAGCCTAGGAATCAAAGGGCAAGATTCTCTGGCAAAATAAGGGTGGATCTAAGAAGGTAGTTCCCCAACTGATGTCGAGGAAATGGTTTTGAATAAAGTGTGGATGAGGCCTGGTACAGGATCAGAGTTCACTGAGAGATCTGAAGGAACTACCTCCCAAGTTTGGGTCCACTCTTGGCTATTAAAACTTAATTCTAGGGTTATATAAATAAGAGAGTGCATTAAATTGGGTGGGAGGACATTTGGTGTGGATATGGAAGAGAATCTAAATACTATCAAACTATGTTGCACAAAAAAATCACAGAAAATCAGTAAAAAAGAAATAAATACAGGAAATAAAATAAAAAATTTTAAAAACCAAAATTTTAATTTTAAGAGTCAGGCTGATTCTTTGATTCTTTATTCAGATACAGTCTTCATGTGGCTTAGAAAAGCCACAGAAATGCAACTTGATTTCAGTACTACAAATCTTCAATCATGTAGATGAGAGTGTAACTAGACACTTAGAAAATGCTAAAAAATCATAAAAAATGATCAATTACAAGTCAATTAAGCAAGCAATTTAGATACAAAGAAATTAATCAGTTATATAACAAATGCTCGATGCACTACTGATATTGTTTGCAAAGCATAGTAAAAAAAAAGTCAAAAAATTTTAAAAAAGAATAAAAAATTTTAGAACACTTAATAAAACTGCAAATGTACAGAGATATAGTCAGAAGAGTGGTTAGTAGGACGGGAAGCAGAATAACTGGAGAGATGTCAGGCAAATAACACAAAACATAGGATGAGGAAATGTTACAGAAAAATCAGACACCAACAGCCAAAGTCAGGTGAGGAGAGGAAGTTTAATGTAATGCTAGTGGGACTTACCCCAGGAACAAAAGGAGTCTGACACCTACCTTGTTCAAGTTTTGGAGGGTTTTTATACTCATGTGAGGAATGCAATCAAAAGGCACATAGCATATACATGGTAATTAAGTAAGATAACAAAGGGCTGTAAGGTAATAGAAATGCAAAGGTTATAGGAATGTGATAGTTTTGGAAAGAAAGATTCTATCCTGGATAACCTCAGGGGGTACGGGAAGATTCCTGTTGAAGTCCCCATTTCTATCTCTAGGCTTTCCCTGCTCCAGAGTTCTTAATTACAATTACACTGTAAAAGCTTTTAGCATATGACTTGCTTTCCTATTTTCATAATACAAGTATAGAGATAAATGGTACAAGATGAGGACTCAAGTTAATACACTGTATTTTATTAAGATTTTTTGTTAAAATTTAGTCTGAGTACTTTAAAGCTAGGGCATGTGCATGTATATCTTATCATTTTTAGCAAAGAACAAAACATACAGAAAATGTACCAAGCAAAAATCATTGTCTACAATAGATTTGAGAAAACTAAAGGGTAGTAGTCCTCATTACAATTTTGTTTATGGGTCATTACATAATTTACTCAGTAAAATGAGAAAAGACAATATCTTTAGGTGAGAGACACTCTGAAAGAAAATATAATGCTGTTACTGTCTATCCAAAATATACTGTGAAATAAAAATTAAAGTAATTTCTCTCTTGTTTTTTTATGTCATATTTGTAATTGGTTTTTGAGTTGTTATTAACATTTACAATGTTTATTAATCTCTAGATTTATAAATTAACTTTTATGCCGTAATTCCTGTATGTTTTACAAGAGACAATATTAAAAACTTTATCTCTGTGTACATGAATACATACAAGCATGAAAATTATTAAAAATTTTGTGTGCAGGGAATAATTAGAATGTATATATAAAAGATGTATGAAACAGAATGTTATTTTGTGAGGAAATCAATTGCTATTTTTTTAAGTAACATAAAATTGTATGGTTTGTTAATTATTAATGTGTAAAATAAAGTGCTTATAAACATACATATGCATGGGTAAATGACACAATCTAGCTAATAAGGTATGGACTTCCTCACAGCCATTTTTGTTGTTGTTGTTGTTAGTCCATCAAAATTTTATTTATTTATTTATGTATTTGTTTATTTATTTATTTATTCATTCATTCATTCATTAACTTTTAGTCAAAACTTTATTGAGAATTTCATAAATGTATATAAGGTGCTTTGATCAAATCCATGCCCACTCCCTCTCCTCCAACATTCCCCTCTCTGAAGAGGTAACCCTAAAATCTTAGATAGATACAAGCTCCCAAATACATTTGACATTTTTGGCCTTTAGAACAGAGTATGCTGCTAACAGGCCCAAGGTCATTTTGACTTTTAGCCAAGAAACTGGCTACATCTCTTTGGGGTCTTTTTACTCTAACCACCTAGCCAATCCCTACCTCCTATTCTTATCACACCATCCTCTGAAGGGGTTACCCAAATTGCCAATAGGAAATAGGGACACAGACCACTCTGGCCTCTTCCATGCTGAACAGGGAAGGGATTCAGGGTGAGGCAATTGGAGTACTCCTTCAGTGGGTCTATCTAAAAGACTCTCAAATTGCATGAATTTTTTCTCTAAGGGGAGAAGAAAGTCCTTGAATCATGAATGGGAGATATGAAGGAGAAGTAAAAGCAAAAGTAGTTAGAATTACAAGTTCTAGATAGGTAACTAGAAAAAAGTCAGAACAGGGCAATTTTCAAATGTTCATGTGAGAGTCCATTGGAGTTTCTTGACAAAGGCTTCCAAAAGCATCCCTCTATTGTGTTCTTCCTCAGTTTTCTTTTGTCTTCCAAGACTGGACTAGTTGGCTGGGAAGAGTGGCTGGATACTCAGGTGAGGGTCCAGTGATTCTGCTTCACATAGCCATTTTTCAAAGATTTATTTTATTTTTAATGGTGTGTGTATGTACATGCCCATGTGTTGGCACATACGCTTCCATCAGGTACCCACAGACACCAGAGGCTATTGAAGCTGGAGTTACAGCTTGTTGTGAACTGCCTGACATGGGTTCTGGGATTTAACCTTGTATTATCTCAGAGAGTAATACATGGTCTTAACCACTGAGTCATCTGTTCAGCCCCTCACATAGCAATTTTTCTGGTAACCATGTTATATATCAATTTATAGATCTTTTCTAGAATATAATATAAACTAGCTATGTTTTACAATATATTTTCCTAATAACTTGAAACTGTTGCTATTATTATTATTGATTGATTGATTTTTTTGTGTGTATTTCATACAGAACATCCCAAACAATCTTATTCATTTTATACCTGCATTCCAAATGGGACCCTCCCATAACCCCCCCTCCCCCCAACTGGAGTCCATACAGTCTATCATCCCTGTTACTATCCACTGTGTTATCAATGCCCCCAGCCATTACCCAGTGCTAGTCAATCTGCTGAGTCTAGTTAGCTATCTTGAGTTCCCTGTTTTAGGAAGAACAGCTCTTCCTTATCTAGCAGCAATAAGTTGCCAACATTCCTTTAAATAAGATTGGGTTCTGCTGTTCATTTTCCTATTTCTATGCTGGGTTAGTGTCTGGTAGTCTCATAGGCCAACCTGGCCAATAACTCAAAAGAAGGTATCTCTTGTCAGGCATTGTTTCTTGTTATGTATTCTTGAGCTATACATGTGTACTCTTAAAGAATTATACTAATAATCTTTGGTTATACTTTTCTTTCAGGTGTTTAAGACCATACAGTTGACCCAGATTAACCAATTAAATTTTACTCTTAAGGTCATTGGAGCATCTGTTCCTCAGGAGTCACATGGGATTTGGAGGATCCTTGGCTCCTTTCTTTTACCAGTTCCATCTATGTAAAGATAAGTCAAAGGTCCTACTTGACCATGGCTGGCTTCACTTGGAAGCATGGAGGAAATGTTTTCTCTGTGTTAGCCCTCCTCTTTGTATACTGGACACTGGTTCAGTCCCATCTGGTGGGGTCTCCATGGCCTCCATGATCAAGAGGACAGATGACTCACCATAGTTACAACATTTTGAGAGATACTCATAGTCCACTGGAACTTAGTTGACCTTGGATGGCAAGGAGCAAAAACTTCTTTAAGTCCACCTGACCAGATTAGTATAGGCCTCAAAGTACAGATGTTAAACCTCTAAGAAGGTTAGGTCCAAAAGTCTGATACTTTTAATTAACATGTTCTATGTAGATAAAGCTTGGGAAAAAAGCAAACATTCTCCAATAAACCTTGAGTAGACATATATTATATTCCTTGAGCAAGTTGTATGTATAATTTGTCCGTAAGTTGTTGGACTAATATGGTAGCCTCTGCTTAAAAAAAAAAAAAAACTAGCTAGGCATTATTTATCTCTCTTGCTGTCTAATCCTTCCACCATGGTTTCCCCATTTTTCCCATTTTTCCCTTAATAATACCATTCTCTTATGGTCTCTCCTCTCTTGAGCTCCTTCTTTCGCTATATACCCAAGTATCATTGTACAACCCTTCCTCCCCCCTCCCTTTAAAATAATCCCCATTTTTATCCATATCTTCCTTATTAACACCTGTTTCCTACTGTTCTTCTCTTTCAGGTTCTTTCTTTTCTTTACCTCCCTGGTTCCTTTTCAATATCTTGGTTTCTGTTGTTATGTCTGCATACATACTCTCTTATATGGATGTGGTGCTAGGATCTACATATGAGAGAGAACATACATCGCTTGTTTTTCCAAGTCTGTGTTACTTCACATAGTATAACAGTTTCTAATTCCATATATTTACCTGAAAATTTCATGATTTCAGCTTTCTTTACTGCTGAGGAAATCTCAGCCGTATAAATTAACCACATTTTCCTTATCCACTCGTCAGTGGAGGGACATTTAGGTTGTATCCATCTCTTAGCTATTGTGAAAAGAGCAGAAACAAACATGGATGTACAAGTGTTTCTGAAACAGGATGAGTTCCTTGTGGCTATGCCAAGGATTGGTATAACTGGGTCAAATAGTAGGTTCATTTGTATTTTTTTAAAGTTCTCCACAATGTTTTCCATAGAGGTTGAACAAGTTTGCAATCCTACCAGCAGTGGGTGAGCGTTCCCCTCTCCCCACATCCTCTACAACATTTGGTATCATTTGTTCTCTTGATCTTAGCCAGTTTGAATGGGATAAGATGAAATCTTAAAGCGGTTTTAATTCGCATTTCCCTAATTACTAAAGAAACTTCTTAACCATCATTATTTCTTCTTTTGTGAACTCTCTGTTCAGCTCCTTATCCCATCTTTTAATTGGGTTACTTCCTTTCTTGATTCTTTGTTTTTTGAGTTTGTTATATCTTCTGGATGCTAAACCTCTGTTACATGTGTTGATGGTGAAGATTTTCTCCCATTCTGTGGGTTTTCTCTTCACTTCCTTGGTTACTTCTTTTGATGTATAGAAGCTTTTTAGTTTAATGATTTCCCATTTGTTGATTCTTGACCTTGTTTCCTGAGCAACAGATATCCAATTTAAAAAATCCTTTCCTACACCTATGCCTTGCAGGTTGTTGCTAATGTTTTCTTCTAACAGTTTCAGAGTTTCAGGCTTCACATTGAGATCTTTGATCCATCTGGAGTTGATTTTTGTGCAAGGTGAAAGATATGGGTTTAATTTCATTTTTCTACAGGTGGAGATCCAGTTTTGCAAGCACCATTTGCTGAACATGCTGTATTTCCTCCAGTGAATGTTCATGGGCCATTTGTTAAATATCAGGTGGCTGAAATTGCATGTACTCATATTTGGGTCTTCAATTTTGTTCATGGATCTATGGTTCTATTTTTGTTCCAGTAGCATGTTGTTTTTATGACTATAGCTCTGTAATACACTTTAAAATCTTTTATAGTAATCTTCCCTGGATTGCTCTTAGTGCTCAGGGTTGCTTTGACTGTCTGAGGTCTTTTGTGCTTCCATTTGAATCTTAGCATTTTTTTTTTCCAATTCTGTGAAGAATGTCATGAGGATTTTGATTGGCATTGTGTTGAATCTATAAATAGCTTTCAGTAGGATGGTCATTTTCACAATATTAATTCTTCCAATCCATGAGTATGGGAGGTCCTTCCATCTTCTGATGTCTTCCTCAATCTCTTTCTTCAAAGATTTAAAATTTTCATTGTAGAGGTCTTTAATGTCTTTGGCAAGGTTTATTCCAAGGTATTTTTGAGGCTCTTGAGAAAGGGAATGTTTGCATGCACTCTTTCTCTTATTGCTTGTTATTGGTATATAAGAAAGGTGACTGACTTTTGTAGATTAGTTTTAGACCTGCCACTTTACTGAATGTGTTAATCATTTCTGGTGGAATTTTTGACATCTCTTAGATATAATGTAATTGTCTGCAAGAAGGGATAATTTGATTTCTAATTTCCTTCTTTAATTTCTTTCTCTTGTCTTATTGCTCTTGCAAGAATTTCAAGCACTATGTTAAAGAGGAGTGGAGACAGTGGACAGCCTTTTCTGCTTCCTGATTTCAATGTGAATGCTTCTACTTTTTCTCTATTTAGAATGATCTTGGCTGTGAGTTTGTTGTATATGGCTTTAATTATGTTGAGATATGTTCCCTCCAGTCCAGTTCCCTCCAGGACTTCGAACATAAATACTTGTTGTATTTTGTCAAAGGACTTCTCTTCATCTATTGAGATGGCCTTGTGGTTCTTGTGTTTCAGTCCACTTACATGATTTATGATGCTTATTGAATTGCATATATTTAACCATCTCTGTATCTCTGGAATAAAGCCAACTTGATCATGGTTGATGATTTTTTTGATGTGTGTCTATATGTGGTTTGCATGTATTTTGTTGAGATTTTAGCATCTATGTTCATTAAGGATATGGGTCTATAGTTTTCTTTTTTGGTTGTACCTTTACCTGGCTTTGGTATTAGAGTGATGCTGGCTTCAAAAAAAGAATTTGGAAGTTCTTCTTTTTCTATCTTTTTGAATAAATTAAGTAGTATTGGCTATAAATCTTCTTTAAATGCCTCGTAGAATTCTGCTGTAAATCCATCTGGTCCCAGGCACTTTTTTAGGTAGGACATTTTGTATTACTGTTTCAATTTCCTTATATGTTATGGATTTGTTTAAGCTCTTGGTCTCTTCTTTGTTCAGTTTTGGTGGTTTCTATACCTTTAGATATCTGTCCATTTCTTGTAGGTTTTCAAATTTAGTAGCATTTATGTTTTTAAAGTATTCCATTATAATGTTCTGGATCTTTTTTTATGTCTCTTGTGATGTTTCCCCCTTTCATCTCTGATTTTGTTGATTTAGAGGTACTCTTTCTTTCTTTTGGTTAACTGGGATAGGGGTCTGTCAATCTTGTTTATCTTTTCAAAGAACCAGCCCTTGGATTTGTTGATTCTTTGTATTATTTTCTTTGTTTCAATTTCATTAATTTTTGCCCTGATTTTGTTATTTCTTCTTGTTTTCTGGGTTTGGGTTTCATTTGTTGTTCCTTTTCAAGTGTCTTGAGTTGCAATGTTAAGTCATTTATTTGTGTCCTTTCTGCTTTTTTAATGAAGGCCCTTAAAGCTATAAACTTCCCTCTAAGGACTGCTTTCTCTGTGTCCCAGAGGCTTTATTGTGTTGTATTGTCCTTTTCATTTAGTTTTAGGAATAGTTTTGTTTCTTTCTTATTTTCTCCCTTGACACATTCATCATTCAGGAGTGTGTTGTTTAATCTCCATGTGTTCATACAGTTACTGGGTTTCCTCTGGTGTTGATTTTAGGCTTTATTGCATTGTGGGCTGGTAGAATGCATGGATTTATTTCAATCTTTTTGTGTTTGTTGAGGCTTATTTTGTGCCCCAGCATGTGATCAATTTTGGAGAAGTTTCCAAAAATAGGGCCCTGAATCTAAAGTATATTCTTTGGTGCTTGGGTGGAATATTCAGTAGATAATTGTTAGGACTTTTGGTATATGGTGTTTTTTAATTCAGATGTCTCTCTGTTGATTCTCTGTCTTGTTGAATTATCTAATGTAGACAATGGGGTACTGAAGTCTCTTACTATTAATGAGTTGGTGATTAATCTGCAACTTATAGTCCTGTAGCACTGTTTTTATGAAGTTGGGTGCACCAGAGTTTGGTAAATATATGTTCATGATTGTAATATCTTCTTGGTCTATTGTTTCTTTGATCAGAATGAAGTGTCCCTGTTTATCTCTTCTGATTAGTTTTAGTTTGATGTCTATTTTGTCAGATATTAGAATTGCAATGTCTGCTTTTTTCTTAGTACCATTTGTTTTGAATATTTTTTTCCATCCTTTCACCTCAAGCTAGTGCCTGTCCTTTAAAGTGAGATGGTTTTCTTGCAGACAACAAAAAGATGTGTTTTGTTTCTTAATTCAATGAACTAATATGTGTCTTTTGACTGGGGAGTTTGGTCCATTGATATTTAAAGTTATTAATGAAACATGTGTACTGATTCCTGTCATTTTGATTTCTGTTTGTATTCTTCATGCAGCTGTGCATTTCCAGTTATACCTTCATGAAGTTTCTTTCTGTTACCCCTTGGGTTTATACATTCCTTTCTTCAGCAATTTGTATCGCTTCAAGAACTCTCTGAAGGGTGGTTTTGTGGACATGAATTCCTTCAGCCTATTTATGTCATGAAAGATTGTTCTTTCCCCTTTGACTATAATAGACATTTTGGCTGGATAAAGTAATCTGGGTTGGCATCTGTGGTCATTTAGAACTGGGAATACTTTGATCCAGGCTCTTCTGGCTTTCATAATTTGTACTGAAAAGTCAGCTGTAATTCTGATGGGTTTTACTTTGTATGTGACTTATTGTTTTTCTTTTTCAACTTTTGGTATTTTCCCTTTGTTCTGTATGTTTACTATTCTTACTATGATGTGCTGTGGAGAGTTTCTTTTCTGGTCCTATTTGATGTGCTATGTGCTTCTTGTATTTGTATGTCTTTTTTTAATTTTGGGAAATTTTCTCCTACAATCCTGTTGAAGATCTTGTTCATACCATCATCCTGAGATTCTTCTCCTTCCTCTATGCCTATCATGCATAACTTTAGTCTTTTACTGGAGTCACACAATTCCTGCATATTCCATTCTTGTGCTTTCTTAAATTTTTCATTATCTTTGCTTGAGTGGTCTAATTTGTTCACTTTATCTTCCAGTCTTGATGTTCTGTTTTCCATTTCATTCAACCTATTGGTGAGGCTTTCACCTGTTATTACTAATTGCTGTATTTAGTGTTTCACTTCCTCCTTCATTCCTGCCTGAGTATTCTTCAGTATTTCTAACTCTTTTCTGAATTCATTCAGAAGTTTGTCCCTGTCTTCTTTCAGTTCTTTGATTTCTTTGTGTGGTCTTTAAATTCACTGAATTCTTTTATCATGTTTCTAATTGTTCTTTTGAATTCCATGTCGTCTGTCACCTCTAAGGAGTTCTCCTTGTTCTCCTCTACAAGATTGTTGGTCCTTGGTGGGAATATGTTATTTGGGTTTTTCATGTTACTATTTTTCCTGTGACTTTGACATGTGTCTTTCTTTTGTAGTTTGTGATTCTTGTGTAAGACTCAACCCTTCCTTTGTTGAGTTTAGGTCTGCTTCTTTTTAGAAACTTTATGTGCCTTTGTGATTTACTTGTTGGCCATGAAGAGCTGGTTGCTCTAGGCTTCAGGTTGTCTCCTTTGATTTTTATATTGGAGGGGCCAGATGGTTTTCATCCTATTGCTCAAGAGTTCCCACAGATGCCCAAGTCAGATGGATGAGGATCAGATGTGCTCAGGCTTTCTCCTAAGATCTGAATCTCTCCAGGAAAGATGCTGACTTCAGGAAGTTAGGAGCTGGGCTAGCCTGGGACCAGGGCCTTTGTCAGGTATGCAAAGGTGACATGGGGGAGGGAACAGGCCCTGAGGGCTCTGGAGGACTAGATCTAGGAACTGGATTGATCAAAAGATCAGGAAGCAGTGGGGATTCTGAGTTAAGAGATCAGTCCACAGGTCTGTGGTGGTGGCAGAAGAGATGGGCCAGTGCCCCTGCTGGGAGGAAAGATGGGGTGGGAGAGCTGGCAGTTTGATCAAGGCTGGGGGAGTCAAAGAGCAGTGGGTGGGGAAGAAGTTACCTAGGAAAGAAGCTGGCCCCAGGAAGCTGGTGGCTATGCCACCCCGAAATGCAAAGGCGATGTGAGGGAGAGAACAGGCCCCCAGGGCTCCTGGGGACTAGACCTAGGAACTGGGTTGTTCTTTGTGCAAAGGGTCAGGAAGCAGTCAGGAGCCTCGGCCAAGAGGTCTGGGGTGCCAAGAGAAGAATCGGGGCAATGCCCACACTAGAAGGAGAGATGGGGTGGAGAAGCTGGGAGGGTGAATGAGACTGGGGGATTCAAGACACAGTGGGCACGTGACTGAACTTACCCAGGAAAGAAACTGGCCCCAGGAAATGTGACTAATTTTAAGCCTTAAACTTCAGCCCTTTGTCTCCATAGGCCCTCAGCCATCAAATAATGCAAAATGCATTCAGTTTATCTTTAAATGTCATGGGAGTAGTTAACACTGTTGGAAATTCCAAAGTCCAAGTCTTTTCTGAGAGTGAGATCAATTTCTTAACTGTGAACTACTATAAAATTAAAAAGAATTTTCTTAGTTCTACTATACGGTTACAGAGGATAAATATTTTCATTACAAAGGGGAACAATGAATTGGGGCACAGCAAAGAAAAATTAGACGAAAGCGATATGAAACCCAGAAGGGAATACAAATCTTACACTTTCATCCTGAGTGGTTTGGACTCATAATGGAATTATGTCAATACCTTAGATAGCTGTACCATTCCAACTCTGCTACATGTAGCATACACTGCCTCCCTCTTTGGCCAGTTCTCCATGTTTGCAGTTTTTTGAGACAGGTGTTCCATAGTTCTCACATCTCTATCATTTTGTAATATCCATTGTAACAGGGGTATTGCCACCGCCTATTCTTGTAGTGGCTTCTCAGAATCTCCTTTCAGAGCTGAGATCCTTACCATATGACCTTAGTGACTCTCTGGAGCTTTGGCACAAGATTGCACATCTCCCTTTTGATCCTTTTTTTTGTTTTTGTTTTATTGTGTATTAGTGCATTGCCTGCACTGTGTGTAACTGCACTCCTCACGTCCAATGCCTACAGAGGTCAGAAGAGGGCGCTGGACTCATCTAGAACTGGAGTTACAGTTGTCAGCCACCATGTAGGTGCTGGGAATCGAAACCAGGTCCTCTCCAAGAGCAGCCACTGCTCTTATCCTCTGAGTCATTGCTCTAGCCCCAAATTTGGACATTTTATGCCTGTAAAGTTCCTCCACAAGCTCAAGGTGTAGCCTGGCCTAACTGAAGCATAAATGCATCAGCCTCTGTGGGCTGACCTTCTGGAAACAGTTCCCTAAGAAGTTGTTTTCATGTAAGGAAGCCTTTCAGTGCTATTCTCAGTTTAAGCAATTTTCTTTTAAGTACATTTGCATATTCACAGAACGAAGCCTTATGTAGATGGAATTTTGTCCTTTTGCCATTTTACTGTCCTAGTGAGGTACCAGTGTTAATTATATTAATAGCAATGATAGCTGCTTTCTGAGCATCATCATTGGTGGCAACTTTAAATTTGTTCATACTCTTTTCCTCTCAAAGCTTTACATTTTACATATCTTTCTACCTTTTCACTACTGAATAAATGCAGTGACCAGTTGCCATATCATATAGAGTCAATGCTATAATGTTTTGAGATTTTTTTTTCCCATCAAACAAATCAGAGGCAGAACTCAGCCAGATTCTTTGTCAGAACATAGCAGGAATGGCTTTAACCCTAGTTTACAGGTTTCCCCTCTGAAATTTCATGAAATGGGCCTCCACTGTTCACATCTCTATTAGCATTTTGATCATCTAATCTCCTGCAAGAATGGCCCATTAATCTTCACTTATGGAATTCTAGCATATTTCAAACTCAAAGTTCCCAACACTTCCACGTTACTCATGAAAACCAGTTCCTAAGCCCCAAGAACCACATTGCCAGAATTATCACAGCAATGTTCACACTTGGTATATTTTTCTTTATTAGTTACTTTTCTCATTGTGGCAAAATACCTGTTTTGCATTTTTTTTTCCTATGGGGACTTCATGCACACACAGAAATCTGTTTTACTTCTTTTGGCTTGTTTGCAACATTTTAATTATTATGGATGAAATGGAAGAGTAGAAGGTAGTTATGAAGACTTTGGCTTTCTTTAAATTTGTTTAATTTTTAACTAGCATTATTTCATTATTTATGGTAATGCCAACATACACACACACACACACACACACACACAAAACAATTCTAGCCTTAAATGGGATAAGAGATAGTTTATTTTCAAGTCAAATATGAGTGACTATGGCCCAAATACACAGATTTAAGTCACCCCAAATTCCATGTTACAATGTGGTAACACTTGCATGCAGTTTTTATAGAAACGGAACAAAGAAATCCATGAATCAAGATATTTTCAAATACATTGATAGAAACATCAGAGAATTACATTTTTAAAAAGTGGGGAGAATTCTGCTACAGGCATTAGGAGCTATCTGAAATGCTTATTAACCTTTGGGTTGATGGAAGTTCCTGGTCTGCTAAGTTAATACATCTCAAAAGGATTTTATCTGTTAGTCTCAAGATGTTAGCTCAGGCACAGGGGTAGGCAAAGAATGGATATTTAAGTGGCTAAACATTATACAAGATAAACTGTAAACAGGCTCTAGGCCTACAACATTCCAAACTCCACAAGTTAAGTTCTAATCAGTTAATGAGCTTTGTAGGTAGGTCTTTTGAAAATGCAAGTTTTATTCTGGGAACTTTCTTTACTGTCATTATGTTGATTCCTTATGCAGGTTCTTGAAGCTCATTCAGCTAGAAAAACATGATCTTTTTTATGACATGATTTTTTGTTAATATTGAGTCTAATATAAAGCATATAGAGTGAATAGAAATTTCTTATAACAATCAAATATACATTATGTCCATTTGTATAAATATAATTATTTCATATTTTATAAAAGTTCATGTATGGGGCTGGAGAGTGGATAAGAGCACTGACTGCTCTTGCAGAGGACCCAGGTTGCATTCCCAGTGCTGATATGGTGGTTAACCACCATCAGTAACTCGAGTTCCAGTAGATCCAACACCCTCTTCTTACCTCTGCAGTCTTTGCACGACACAGGTACACTTACATCCATGCAGGTAATATACTCCTACACATAAAATAAAAATAATAAAGATTTTTAAAAGTTGATGCATATTGCTATTTCTGAGAAAAGGTTTGCTTATTTTTCCAAATAGATATATGAATTGTGCTGTTTGCTATTCAAAGAAATTAACAAAATCTCACATTTTCCTGGTGAAAAATTAGACTTTTAACTCTATACTGCTACTTATTTCATTTTATTTTAGAAATCGCAATTCAATTTTTCAAATACTGCCATATAGTAATACCTATAGTCCCTAAAGTCATTGTAATCATAGCACATACTATGCATATAAGAAAGTGCCATAACAAAAGTAGTTTTAATAATTAACGTATCAATACAAAAATTTGTAAAATCAAATTACTATAGAGAGCAATAGCAATCTAGAGAAATTCCTTAAACAAATTTTAGGAAATTACATAAAATCAAAATTATATCAGTTGGTTGAAAAAAATACTACCATTGAAGAACATACAATAATTATTCCATAAGGATATACTTTTATAAATATCATGTCTTGCATTGATGTGATTTAGGTTAAGGAAAATACACACTCATCAAATGAGTTATCAGAACCACAGAACAGTATGGTGAAACACGTACTCTCAAGTCTCCTAGCCATTTAGATGGGAAAAACTGTTTCTTCTCTCTCCCTTTTTTCTCAGGGCAAAATAAGTTAGCATGGAGCACTATTAACTATAGTATGCTGTTGATAGATATAAGTTTAATATCTTAAATATTTAGTCAACTTAGGACGCTAGAAGACTGTAATTTTTGGGTAAAGTATGAAATGAATTAAACAAATTTTGCTTCCTCAAGGCATAACAAAATCAGTGAAAATTCTAAGTGAGTTCATCTAGATAAAAGAGCAACAACAACAAAGACTGCCATTAATATGTAAACAGAGTAGTTCTGTACAGAGATTAGGTGCAGAAAAGATGAAAAAGTTATAAATATTCTTATGAGAATATAGATGAGTAAGATAAAGTGACACAGAAATTAAATTAACACATTAACATGAAGGTATATAAAACATCAACACAATAATAAGTGGGAGGGACTGGAGAAATTGCTCAGCTGTTAAGAGCACTGGCGGCTCTTGCAGAGGACCCAGGTTCTGTTCCCAGTAGCCACATAGTGGTTAACAACTGTAGGTAATTCCAGTTCCAGAGGATCCAACACCCACTTCTGACCTGCACAGCCATTGCACGACACAGGTGTACTTACATATATGCAGGAAATACAATTATAAACATAAACTAAAACCAATAAATAAAATTTTTCAAAATAAGGGAAATTATTTAAGACTGAACAATTTGATCCAAAGACAGACTGAAGTAGTAAATCAATTCTAGAATTGAGTAACATGCTGTTTAATAAAGGTATACTTGAACATAATATAACTCCTATTTGAATGTAAAACCACTAGTAAGACACATCATAAAAAAAATGGTCACAGGAAGCTAGTATGGGTATATCAACAGAGAAGAAATACTGTCCAGTTTATAGAAGATAGGGTCACATACAATATTAACTGTAATTCATCAAAGGAGATATAAAAAACATACATATTCATGAAGAAAAATTCCATTAGCATATTTTAGTCAAATAGTGGAAAAAGTAAAGGAAAAAAAATGGAAAATCTCTTAATGGGAAATAGCTATAATAACATACAGTAAAATATAAAATTGGCAAAAAAGCAGATATCTTTGAACATTAAACAGCATATAACCAATAAACAATTAAATTAGCTCTGATTCATATATGAATTTCTTCCTCAACTAATTAGAAAGCAAATATTTAAAAAGCTAAATGGGAAGCACATATGAAATCCATTACAACCTGGAAAATAAGGAAGGTCAACATGTTTCAACCCATTTCTGACAAAAAGACAATAAAATTATAGAATAATTAAAAAAACATGATTCTGAAAGCAAGAAAATTTATCTAAATAACTCAGGATTTAAAAAGAAATTTTATGTAACCAGTGTCACCCTCAAAGTCTCTTGAGATGCTGAAATTTATGTAGTCTTGCTGGGATTCCATTGGCCTGCCATACAAGGGCATGGTTACTTTTAGTCTTATGCTAAATTTTCATTGATAACTAAAAAATATGAAGGAATCATAAGAGTTATAAAAGTAATTTGAAATGTACCAGAATGAAAATAAAAAATGCCTACCATGCCTGTGTGCTCTTAGAACGGTCTATAACCCAAATATATATCAGAAGACAAAATTCATTAGCAAATTGGATCTTTTTTTTTCATCTTGAAGGATTAAAAAAATAAACTCTCATACTGGAGGATAGCATAGTACCATAAGCCTGAACAATGCAAATTAAAGATAAACAACGTATAAAAAAAAGTGTAGATTTTTAAATATTTGTAAATATAGTCATGGGTGTGGTAGGAGTAATTATTAGAAGAAGCCATAAATCAAAATAGCCTGAATATTAAGATCACATGAATCTAATTAAAGAAGAAATTGCATGTATAATGTTATTGAGAAAGACATGTTGTAATTTTAAACAACTTACTGAATAAAAAAATCATAAAAATTAAAGGTTTAATGATTGTTTATTTTGAACTTCTGCAGATTACATGTGCAAGGCAAGCACTCTAAGTATGAGCTACATACCCAGTCCACTTTAATGATTTCCTATAAAAGAAAAAGAACAAATGTTAAAGCATATTTTAAAAGGCAGTTTAGATCATGTAAAATTTATAGAAGGCATTGTATTATATAGAAATTTTAGGACCTTTTTCTCTCAAATTTAAGAATGAAATCTCAGGACAAAGACATTAAGAAAAAGGAAGATCATGTGATTATGATCTTGGTAGTGAATATGAATCCAAATACATCCAAAATAATATAAAATTGCATCTGATCATACTCCAAATAGAACAAATGATAAAACTTTGTATATTCAAGTTATGTCAATGTGTATGATATTAGAAAATAAATTACTTTAAAATAAATCCTGTGTATCATACATATTTTAGTTGCTACTGGTTGATGATAAACTCCTTAAACGCACCATAGGGCTAAAGACATGGCTCTGACGTTATGATCCTTGACTTCTCTTATAGAGGACCTGGGGTCAGTTCCCAGCATCCAAAAGGCAGCTAACAACCATTTGCAACTGTAGTTCCAGGGAATTTGACACCGTATTCTGACTTCCATGTGTGTTTCATCATTTTGCATACATGCAAGCAAGACATTCATACACATAAAATAAAAATAAATTTAAAAAAATTAAAGAAGGTTAGCATCATAAACCATTAGGACAGGGCTAGAAAAGTGGCTCAGTAGTTAAGAATACTGGTTGTGGGGCTGGAGAGATGGCTCAGAAGTTAAGAACACTGAATGTTCTTGCAGAAGACCTGGTTCGAATCCCAGCACCCACATGGCAGCTAACAACGGTCTGTAATTCCAGTTCCAGGGAATCTGATAACCTCTTCTGTTTTCTGCCGACATTGCATGACCTGGGTGTACTTACCTACATGCAGGCAATACACACATACATATAAAATAAAAATAATAAATAAAATATTTTTAAAAAAGAATACTGGTTGCTTTTTCAGAGGCCCAAGTTCAGTTTCCAGAACTCACGTAATAGCTCACAACCCTTTGGAATGGCAGTTTCAGGGAATCTGATTCTGGCTTCTGACTTTCATGTGTACTACATGCATGTGGTACATCTATATACATACAGGCAAAACACTCATGTACATGAATTTTTAAAAAAATAATTAAAGGATTAACAATATAAGTCATTAGGACATTGCTCAATCACAACATGATTATATGTAACTTAATAATCCTTACAAAAGCTGAAATGAAAATAGTGAAACCATGTGCTGCCAAGTGTCAGAATCAATTTTATGGGAATGAACCAAACTTAACCTTATCTTTTGAGATCATTTAAAATGATCTCAGCTTGTTTAAAATCTAAATAATCATACTAGATTTTGGGATCCCCCTTTAATCTAAACAAATAAATTCAATTCCTTATGATAGTGCCTTGCCCCTGACCCAGAATAATGTATATGGGTGTGTATGTTCTGAAAATATCTGTGCTGAACGCAGCAAATAATTGTTGAATGCAATGTACTATCAAGCTTCTGTTGTAAACAATAGATAACATCTCTTTGCGCTTCTGCTATGAGTCAGGAAGAAACAGAAAGAAAAATCCTTCTCTGACAAGACAGCTCCTGTTTTCCTTTCCCAAGTCATGCTATATCTACTGATTCAGTAAATATAAAGTCCTTTGTCTAGAAAAAGTTTAAGAGAATTTAGAGGAACAAGTTCTTAGAACAGATCAGGCTCACTCTCTGTTCCACAGGGGTCAGACTGTCTTTATTCATGCAGCTCTTGCCAGGGCACCAAGGATAGAATAACTACATCCTCTATGTATTGTTTAGGAGAATATAAAATGTTACAGCCCTTCTGGATGAGAGTTTAATCAGCTTTTTTTTAAACAAAATAAAAGTATGCTTTTTACTACATTTAACACCTGCACTACTGAATACTTGTTTCTAAGAAATGAAGGGATGTACACTATATTGTGCTATACGTGACTGTACATAGACCTTCCAAATGTATGAAAATTAAAGAAAGAAAAAAAATATTATTGAACCATGACAACATCCCTAAAAATAGAAATAATACCACCCACAAGCAAAAAATTACTAGGAGACTGTCAATGATTATAAAGATCTTAAGAACAGATTTAAGAAAGTCATAAGGAGCTGACTCATAAACCTTTCTCTGTAAGAAAACAGAGTGGGTAAGATATAAATATGGATGTACCTGATGGAGATGTATTAGTTACTTTTCTGTTACTGTGATAAGACACTATGACCAAGGGAATTTATAGAAAGAAGAGTTTACTTGGCTTACGGTCCAGGGGAGCATCCATAATGTCAGGAGAGGCATGGCAGCAGAGGAGGCCAGAGCAGAAAGCTGAGAAATCACATCTTCAAGCAGGTATAGGAACCAGAGAAGGCCCAAGTGGAAGTGGCAAGGCCTGTCCCAAGTGACATACTTCCTCTAGCAAAGTCGTACTTCCTAAAGACTCCCAAAACAGCACCACAAACTGGGGATAAAATGTCCAAACACTTTGTCCCTTATGGGGGACATTCTCATTTAAAATAACCACAAGAGGTAAGGGCCAGAAACCAGTCTGGTGAAAAGTGACACGAAAGTAACTGCAAAATCCTAGTGTGTCTAGAGAAAATATAGTACAGAAGAAAGAAGATCGGTTTTTTGTTAGTGTCAGATATATAGTTATCAAAAATGATGACATGGCAGTGACTCATGCAACTTGAAAACAAATGTTTTTTCTCTCCAGGAGAAAGCATACACTATCATTTGAGCACTAATGCCAACTACAAATGTAGTTGCTACAGGGATTTCTAGCTGGTATGGTCATTGCTGTACACTGAAATGTGTTGTTGAAGAAAAATTTCCATCTCCTAACCCCTCTATGAATATGACTTATTTGAATGTAGGATTCTTGCATATGTAATCTAGTTAAGATGAGGTCATGTGAGACAAGGAGAGTTTAGGAGGATCAGTAATGGTGTCAACATAATAATAAGAAAATTTAGACATAGTTCATACAGAGGAAATGACATAATGTGAAGATTGAGTTAGACCAAAGACTGGGAAGGATTTCCATCAACTATCAAAAGGTAGGAAAAGGGAGAGAGGTATCATCCTTCAGATCCTTCAAATTTATGTCCCTACTTACACTCAGATTTAGTAATTATAGTTGCAGGAACTGAGATAGAATAAACTTATTTTTAGTTACCCATTTCAAGAATAGACTTGTAATGACCCTAGGAAACAAACATAAGCATTTATGCCATACAAAGTCCAAAGAAAGAAGGGTAACTCATGAGTCAGCAAATGCATAGCATGCATAAGATGTTGCATTTAGTTTGCAGTACAACACAAAAGAATGGAAGGAAGAAGGGTAGAAAAAAAGGCAGAGAGAAAGGAGTTCACAGTTCAGAGAACATCTGCTTCCTATGCTTACTGGATTCCTAACTCAGAGTGGCTAAGAAAGATAATTGTCTTCTTTATTCTAATTGTAGAAATACTGTAAAAACAACTTTTGTCTTCAAAAGAAACCATCTTATTCTTAGTCTTTTCCACCAGAAGATTATACTAGTCATGATAAATCCCCTTATAGATTTTAGGACAGGCAGACAAAATAAAGATATAAAATTCTGCATTTCAATTTTTTTTTTTTGGTCTTTTTGAGACAGGGTCTCCCTGTAGCCCCAGCTGTCCTGGAACTCATTATGTAGACCAGGCTGGCCTTGAAATCACAGAGATCCACCTGCCTCTGCCTCCTGAGTGCTGGGATTAAAGGCATGCGCCACCACGCCCGGCTTGCATTTCAAATTTAAAATGATTAAGAAAGACTTCCTTCTAAAACATTTCTTACAAGAATTATTTCCAGTGAGTACAGCCAGAATTAAAGGACCAGTTATGACTCACATAATAATATGGAAGGAATAATTTGATGATCAAGAAATAGTGTGTAGATGAAAAGTGTGATATTTTGCTTGATTGAGGAAAATAACATGAAAATCAAATTGAGTTAAATGGAATAGACATTAGACAGGCTATACTTTTCTTCTTGAGACACTAATCAACAGAAGACGCATAGCTACCCTATAAAACTCAAAATATTGGGACTCATGAGTAACAACAAAAGCATTGAGAAGTAGTATAATTAAGTAAACATGTATAGTTACACAAAGAAAAATAGGAAGTGTCATGTAATACAAAAGAGAAAATGATCATATATATATATAATATCTAGTAGAAATTGACTAATAAAAATAGCAAACAGTATGGAAATGGCACAGGAAGATGAAATATAATAAGTAAACAACTGGCATTTCAAAATAGTGAATGGCAAGGTTTGTCAATATTTCTACAGATATGCAAACAGTACAAAATTTATAAAATGTTCAAATCCAAAAATAATCCCCAAAATTATATATGTTCCCAATAAAGCAAGGGTTAGAGTGTCATTTTCATAAAACACTAAAAGCAAGTTATAAAATGTTAATAATTCAGACAAATGAAACTAGGACCCAAAAGGAGATGGTGATTTACAAATTTTTCTAATGCAAAGGCATTTTATTCAATAGTATATTACATTAAATGGAAATACAATAACATTGTAGAATATATTAAAAAAGAAGAAAACCCATTGCCATGTAAGGAACTGAGCTTGGACAAACATATAAAAATTACTATTTTCTCCACTTCTGAGGAGTAGTGTATGTGTTTGCAAAAATTATGAAAATAATACAATGTTCAATATTTTTCTTATGTTTAGATGCAAACTATCTTCATTAGCCAGTATACATGTTGATCTGAACAATGGAAAAAGGTGTTAAATTACAAATGACCATGAACATAACAGTAGTTCAGAAAGATATAGAAGGAAGTATAGCTCAATAGTAGAACACATGGTTTGTTCATATAAGATCATGGGTTCTGTTCCTAACATCACCATAAATGGATTAGAGGAGAAATATTAATTCTATATATTGAATATGTGTGACTTTCCTAGCTAGAGTGAGAAAAATTTACATTTCTTATAAAAAATTGAGATAGAATATTCATTTTGCAAAATGTAGAAAATGTACTTTTACAAGTGCCAACTTTCAACAAAATTTCTATTCTTGTCACTAATGTAATTTTGTAAGTGGAATGTTATGTGCTAAATTTCATTAATCAAAACAATAATAATACTGATCATTACCATTTTCTCAGAGATGACACTTCTGTTCAACTAGAGTGCTTGTATATATTTGGAAACTATTTAACGATGGTACTTCCTGCTCATTTGAAATACTCAGTTAATAAAGATGACAATTATGAGTACATAAAACACATAATGAAATATCCAGAAATACATTTATCAAGTGCTTATAACATTTTTAAATATTTTTATTGATTCCCGGAGTATTTCACACAATGTATTTTGATCATAATAAGACCCTTCCTTTAACTCAACTCCCACCTATCACTCCAATTTCATATCCTCTTCTTTTAGTTTTTAAAGTATATAAAGTCTAATTTATGTTCCACAAATGCTCTAGCATGTAGAACCTTTCCCTGGAACCAGGTCAACCACCTAGAAAAAATGACTTTCCTCCAAACAGCTGTCAATTGCCAATAGTTTCTCAGTTATGGATGAAGAGTCTTACCCAATTCACTTGTTTTATGCTGTGTTATCTGCCTTGAGGTCTTTTGTATGCTGTCACCATAGGTGTTTGAAAAACACTCTTCTCTTTTACTCATCAACCACCTCTGGTCCTTACAATAGTTCAGGTCTCTATTATAATCTGTGAGCCTTGGGAAGAGAGGGTGTTATATAGGTGTCCCATTTAAGGATTAGCACTCCACAGTCTCTTATTCTCTGCATGTTGAGCAGTATTGGATCTCTGTGTTAATTGGCCTCTGCTGCAAGAGTTTCTCTGGTGAGAGTTTTAACATTTTTGAAAAAAAAATGCAGAGTTGAATAATACCCCAAACACTCATATTTTTTTTAAAAAAATTTACATTTGCTTTATTATATTATTACTTGAAGAAAGTCATTTTCTCAAGTTTTAGGAAAAATGATAGATGTCTTGACATTAAACTATAAATAGATAGGGAGTTTTATGGGTAGAGAGATGACTCAGTGGTTAAGTACACTGGATGCTCTGCAAAGGACCTGGGTTTGGTTCCCAGTATCAACATGGCAGATAACAACTATCTGTAAGTCCAGTTCCAGGGGATTCCATACCCAGCTCTGGCCTCCACAGGCATTACATGCTTATGGCACATTTACCTACATGCAGGCAAAACAGTCATACACACAAAAAATATGCAGGTGTAAATGTATATGTGTGTGTGTGTTTGTTTGTTTGTTTGAAATATTCATTATATTTAAGATACTAGTTTATTTTCCTTGAACTGATTTTTACCTTAAACTTCTATCAGTCTATCAATTTGTAGTAAATCATATTAAAAATCAGAAGAAAATGTTTTAAACATTGAAAAATAAATTTCATGTAAAAATAAAAGATTGTAGAGTAGCAAAAACATTATAAATATGAAAAATATGTATTAATCTTCTATAATAACATCAGAAAGTTACTGACAAAAAGGTAGACTATCAAAGTAATTAAATTAATTTCAAAGCCATTATCTTTTGAGCCATTTTGCCATAAATGTCCTCATTTTCTAAATGCATTATTGAACTTTATGAATCAAATCATGAAAATCGTGGTACTATTATCCTGTGATAATTATTAGTCATTCATAGTGTGTCATCTTATTGAACAACACTGATTTTAGACTTATCATAAATACTAATATTTATCAGTTTCACAATAAGCATAAAAATTTAATGACAGCAGTATGTGAAAAATACTTCTGTACCTAAAATGGATAATTTTTATCACTAGGGATATATCAATGTGTTTCACAGCTACTGGTAAATATAATGCCACAGATGTATTTAATTTAAGCAATGCCTACACAAAATTATCTACAATGGAAGTCTTTCTACTGATAGTGTGTTTAAGTTTTAGGGATTTCTTAGTTTTTTATCATTGGTTGTGAATAAAATTTTCTTATGTTTAATTTTTATCAGCAGTATACTTGTTTCTCCTGTGCAATTTTTATCAATTGACTACCCCAAATAACAACAAAACTGATATTTAATATTTTTGTACCTGTGTCGCATTTTTATCATCAGGATTAATTTGAAATCTGTGAATATAATTTACAACTGGAGAAGCAGGAGAAAATAAAATCATTTCCAATAAGTTTGCATTAAATTTTTATATTTTCAAACTAACTCCTAGGACTAGATAAATGCCTCAGTTGCAAAAGGAAGTGTCTTTTGTCAGGGGTAAAAAGTCACTTCTCTGTAAATATGAAGATGCATATTTAGAATAGAGAAAAATTGGTCTAGGGATGTGACAAAAGTATGTTTTTCTCTAGAATCTATGACGTCTCCAGTCATAGGTATTTGGCTATATTTACTGCACTACACATGAGTTCCTTCCCATTAAGCAGGCCCTAATTTCAATTAGACAGTTTGTGATAACAACCAAAATAAAAGTGCCATTAGTGTACCAATAGTGATTATATACTTGGCCAACCATTGTTGTTTATTAGGCTTTAGAGGTTTCTCCTGCCTTTAATATCCAGAATATACAAAAACTTCCAAACAAATAAAAGAGAAGCAAGAAAACAAAAGGCCCAGTTAGAAAATGGGCTATGGATCTGAATAATTAAAAGAAAAAATAATGGCTAAGAAACACCTTAAAATATGTTCAATAGCCTTAGTAATTAGGGAAATGAAAACCAAAACTTCTTTAATATTTCATCTAACCCCAGCCATAATGGCTATTATTAAATGAAGAAATGACACCAAATGCTGGCATGTATGTTCGGCAAGTGGAACATTCAACCATGGTTGGTGGCATGGCAAACTGGTGAAACCAGTTTGGAGAAACCATTATGGAGAATTCTTAAAACAAACAAACAAACAAACAAACAAAAAAACCTAAGACCAAATCTACCATATGATCCAGTCATACTGTAACTCCTTGCCATATAAACAAGGGACTCATTCAATTACAGAAATACTTGCAAAGACAAGTTTGTTGTTGCTTTTTTGACAATAGGCAAGAAAAGGAAACAACCTATATGTTTCTCAAGTGTTGAATGGATAATGAAAATGGAGTGCATTTACACAATGGAGTTCTACTCAACAATAAAGAAAAATGAAATCATGAAATGTTCAGGGAAATGGATGGAAGTAGAAACTGTCATACTAAGTGAAGTAATATAGACTCAGAAAATCAAGTGACACACATTCGCTTTCATTTGTGGATCTTAAATCCAAATTCTGTGATGTGAGTTGTAAGTCAAATTCACTGCTCGGAGGTGCACGTGGCATATAATTCCCTCCTCCCAAGGTCCTTGCGACATCCTGAGGAAAAAAATTCTCCAAACCCCGGACTGAAGAATCTTAATGAGTTTATTGGACTTGCTAACTGAGCTTGGGGTGCGGGTTTACTTACGGATAAGTGGGCACCCCCCCATTCACAGATGATGCCGAAAATCCACACCCAGACATAAATTCTGTGGTTCTGGACAGCCTTGCAAAATGGCAGGGGCCAGCCTCGTGGTTTTTCCAGCTTTTATACCTTTAGCCCCTCCCCAGCAAGTGGCTATGGTCAACCAATTGGCTGGAAAAGGGAAGGGGAGTGACTTCTTTGCAGAGCGTGGGAAGGAGGCAGATCCATGGCTTGTCATCACAGGGTCAGAGGAACATCTTCTGGGTCACATGAGTATATATCCTGATTTAACAAAGAAAATTGTAAGGAACCATGGAGATAAAGGGAAAAAACGAGCTCAAGAGAGGAGGATTTGAGGAGACAGGTGTTATTAAAGAGAAAATAGGGAAAGGTGGGCTACTGTAATTGGTGAGGAAATAGGGAGGGTTACACAGGGAAAGTGAAAGGAAAGGTGAATTATGTTTAGCTGGTATGAAAAACTGGATGGAAATGTATTTGTTCAAAGTCCTACTGAAAAATACACATACAATAAATATATACATGCCAAAGTTTAGCCAAACACTATATAACACAATAACAGTTCCAGACAAGAAAAGCATTCCTTTGAGTTGCTGACTTGAAAATTTTTATCTACATTCTTGCATAGAAGTAGTAGTGTCTATTTTGTTTTTAATTTTTCTTTATTCCTTAGTATATGAAGTAGTAAATGCACTATATCTTTAATTTCTATTTCCCTAATGACTTAGATGTTGAGGGCCTTTTTTAATATACTATAGACTATGTACATATGATCTTTGATCATGTTATTCCTTAATATTCCTTGTTTATTTAAAATTGTGGTTTCTTTTTTAAATTATTTATTTATTTTTCTATTTTATGTGTATAAATGTCTTGCCTACATGCATGAAGTGCACTCTGTCCTGTCATGCGATTCTTGAAAAAGGAAGAAGAGGGTGCAGATCTCCTGTAATTAGAGTTATGGATGGTTGAAAACCACCAGGTGGGTGGTGGGAATTGAACATTGAACTTGATTCACTACAAGAGCAGCCAGTGCTCTTAATTGCTGAGTCATCTCTCCAGCCCCATAAAGTTGTTATTTCTTTAATGTGTTTGCATCATAGTTTTTAAAAACATGTTTTATTGAGCTTTTGTACATTTCGTACAATAGATCATAATCAAATTTATACCACCTCCCCCATCCACACATCCCCATAGACCACCCCCCACTTGATTTTATGCATTCTGTCATATATATTAAGTCTTTTCTGGTCAAGCATTTGTACCTAGATGTCCCTTTGTGCAACTTCATCCACTGGAGTCTAGTCGACCCATCTCGAGCCTTTCCCCTAAAGATCTACCCTCCCTCACAGAGCAGCAATCAGTTGCCATTAGCTCTTAGGCTAGGGTTTGAGCCTGCTACCCATTTCTGAAGTTCTGTGCTAGGTTTTTGTCTCATCAAGTCAGCATGGGTCTTGTGCATGCTGTCACCACTGTTGCAAGTTCATATGAGGAAGTTCTCTGCTTCCTTATGTTCATGTACCAACCCTGGCTCTTACAATCTTTCTGCCCTCTCTTCCACTATGGTCTCTGAGCTGTGGGTGGGCGAGGTTTAATATAGGAATCCTATCCAGGGACACACATTCTGCAGTCTCTTATTCCCTAAAACGCAGCAAGTTGTGGCCTTCTGTGTGCATCAAACTCTGTTGCACGATGAAACTTCACTGATGAGTGGTGAGGGATGCCTTAGCACTCTCTCTACCCCTTGATCTACTATGTTCCATGATTCTTAGATGTAGAAGTCCCACTGTAGATGTGTCATTTAGGGATGGGCATCTCTCAGATATATATTCTCTGTGTTTGACCAGTTGTGAAACTCTGTAGTAACCTGCATATGTTGCAAAAAGAAGCTTCCCTGATGAATGGTGTAAAGTACGCTTGTCTGTAAATATAAGGATCTGTATTGAGCATATAGTAAGAAATTTAATTTGTGTGAGATATGACAGAGATAGGGTTTACTCTAGGATCTGTGAAGATAGAGTTTTCTCTAGGATCTAATACCAGCCATGTGTATTTGGTTACATTTACTGTGCCACCCATGAGTTTCCTCCCATTGAGAGGGCTGTAAGTCCAATAAGATAGTTGTTTATTTTCCTATAGAAAAAAGTCCCACTACTACATCAATAGAGAATGTTTAACTGTGTCAGTCATTGTGGATATTAGGCTTTACAACTGCACAGTTGATTGATTTTCTCTTTTAGCAGTTTTCATAGTATCCTCTAGAACTATGAGTCTTCAGTGGGGAGGCTTCCAGGTCAGTACCTGCTCCATTGATCCAAGTCTCATGTCCAAACCATGTCTGTCTTCAGCAATAGGGTCGTATCTGCAAGTTCTGGTTGTCAATCAATGACTGCGACAATAGCCTGTTTTATTTTGGGAGTCTCGAACTACTCTGACCTGCACTTGAATGGAGGTTTCCCGTCGGGCACCGTGGTCCTTGTTATATAGCTGTCAGGTAGGCACATACACTTATGTTCAGATACTATATATGTTATTTTAGGGGGCTTTTGAGTTAATACATTTCTTTCTAGCTTTTTACACCATGTAAGCTTTCTTGAGTCATAGTTTAAGCATTCTTGATAATAAATGTATTTCAGAGATGATTTTAAATATTTCATCTTATTTTGTATGCTCACCTTTCACTTTCTGCTAATGATCATCGAGTCACAAATGAGGATAAGTTTGATAAAATCTGATTTATGTATTGTTTCCTTTTGCTGTTTGTACTTTACCTGTCACAGTAAGAAAACTTTGCCAGACTCATAGTCACACAGATTCAACAGCAGCATGTTGATTCAAAGGCATATTCCCTGTGAAAAATTGTTCATTTGACATCCAAACCACCACTTTCTCGGACTTTTTTTGCCTAAACCTTTTGATTCCTGCCCCCCAGTCTCTTGCTTGTTATGTTCTCCCAAGTTAGTCTCTATTCTATTCTGTGACTCTGTATTTTTATGTATATGCATTTAATCTGAAATGCTAGTGTCCAGAGTAATGGCATCACATTCTCTCTGTATTAATGATATGTAATCATATATTTTCCACTTAAATACTCCTGCTGTCCTGCAGAATACATATTGCCTACTCAGGATCTTCAACTGTCTGTATAGTAGTAATATCAAATACTTGAAATCCTGACCAACTCCTTCAACTGCAGAGATTCTCATTTCAATAGCTAGAAATCCTATTCTTTTGTCACCACATATAAAAATATACATATATATACAAATCTATAAATATATTTATGAATATATACAAAATAATTATCTTGATTGATAAGATAAATAATAGTAGTATAGTGCAGTGTCAAAATGGAAACAGCAGGAGATTGGAGCAGACAAAATAAACCCACAACCAATAAAAACACAAACCAAATTGCAGCAGCTCCCCAATTTAAATTGTACTGAAATTCATTCATTTGAGGGTCCTTCAAACCTACATTAAATAGAAGCCCAACCCTGTGACCTAATCCCTATGAATTCTCCAAATAGTAGTATAGTGCAGTGTCAAAATGGAAACAGCAGGAGATTGGAGCAGACAAAATAAACCCACAACCAATAAAAACACAAACCAAATTGCAGCAGCTCCCCAATTTAAATTGTACTGAAATTCATTCATTTGAGGGTCCTTCAAACCTACATTAAATAGAAGCCCAACCCTGTGACCTAATCCCTATGAATTCTCCAGGGCACTGTACTCCAGTTATAGGAGCACCTTTGTGGTTCTAGAATTGATCATTTTGATCATTGCCTCTTTGGCTGTATCAATTACTTTTATCATTGATGTGACCAAATTCAGTGACTGAAATAACTTCAAAGTAGGGAGCGTTTATTTTGCCTTACCGCTGCATAGGGTTACATCCTTGGCCAATTGGCCTCATGTTCTCACACAGACTTACATGACATTGAGAGCAAGGGGAAGAGCTCTTTTTCCTGTCTTGGCAAGCAGGAAATGGGGACTGGGGGGGGAGATTGGGGCAGTCTAGAACCTTCAGAGAAACATCAGCTCTGTTCTTGCCTTATCTTCTAAAGTGTCCCCAACATAGCAGTACTAGTGGAGGACTAAACATTATAAAACTGGAACTTATGGGAGTCATTTTACATATAAGCCCTGAAAACATCCTTAGGGTATCTGCAAAGGCTAATTCCTAAATTCACACTTTCAGGTTAGTTCATGTTATCCCTCTCTAATAACCTTCATATGTCCTATATATTTGCTCAAAATGATCTTTCATTTAAGGTCTTTGATCATCGAAATTTTGGAAAAAGTCCCTACACAATAACTCAAGTTTGCCTTAAGCTCGGATATGTGTTTTTATATATGAGTCTTATATTAATCACCTCCTTATATTATTTACTTATGCCTATGCACTATACACATGTACACTACAAGTTCATTTACATAAGGAGAAGCATGTTTAAAATTTTGTTTAAAGGTAATACGTAATTAATTCTAATAAATACTTTTTGAATTAACACTAAATAATCAAAATGATTTAATCTGTGGCTCAAAGAAATGACTGAAAGAATCTCATATTAGAACATAATTGAAATTGGAAACTTCACTTTCTTTATACTTATATAAATAGATTCCATGTGGGTTAAAGAGTTTATTTTAAAAATATAAACCATGGATATTATTGATTCTGAGTCAGACATATACTATCTTTTGTTAGACAAGGAAAGCAAAGGGCAGCAAGATTATTTTAGAATGAGCTCATATTTATACACACATAAAGAATGTGTAAAATGAGCAAGAATAGAAGTGTGGGAAGATAAGTGTGGCTTTTTTAGTAATCGTTGTGCCAGGGCATGGGAATTAACTACTAATATTTTTATATGTTGCATTTCTCCATGTATTAGAATAAGCCATTAGTGACTTTTAATAACAATTTTATACAGTATTTTATTATATATGTACCTACTACCACTTACATGTCCTATGCCATTGTTAAAAAATGTATTATATTTGAAGAGGAAGCATGGAAATTTACATCATGTTAATCAGTAGAGGTGATAAACATTACCATTGAAATCTACCCGATGACTTTATAGACATTCACAGGCACCAAGGATCCAATTGCAACTGATTATGACTAGTAATAATCAGATACCTACAGAATAGAGATGCATTCACCAACATCGCTGTGTTAGTAGCAAAAGCAATGAGTCTTTCTGCAAGGAACAATGTATTCTAAAATGAAATGGAGGTCTTTTTTAAAGGTTAAAAACGCATTCAATTTTATATTTTACAGGGCTTATACTGAGTTCAGTGTTTTATAACTGTATTAATTCAGATGTGAACCTAGAAACTTACAGCCACTTGTAAAAGAGATGTACTCTTGCTCTGGAGTGTGTTACTGAATATGTTAAAGCTGTAATGAAATGCTTCTTCTAATCATGTAGTTACTAAAAATTAAAAAAATAAATAATGATTAAAAAAATCTTCAAGCTTCTCAAACTTTAAAAAAGGGATTATTCTTCTTTTTATGATTATTAGTTGCAATCATGGTAAAGACAACTATTAGCATTTCCCAAGTTCTCTGTGGTTTTTCTGCCACAGTGCTAAGAGCTTTTACTTGGTTGTATTCATTTATTCTTCAAAATGAACTCATGACAGATATTATTATTTCTGCATGAAAGATCTGTCAACAACATTAAATGAGCCAAAAGACATGAGTATAATGCTCTAAACTGAACATGATCTAGAAACTGAAATAATCACAGCATTTTAACACAGTTACACATCTAGCCAAACAAATTTATGTATAAAAGTTCATAGAGCTAATCTGGGTATAGTAGCTCATTCAGGAAGGAGAGGCAGGTGGAACTCTGTGAGATGGAGGCCAGACTTGTTTACATAGTAAGTTCCAGGCCAGCTGGAGATACCCGAAAACACTGTCTTAAAATAAAAGTTTCTCTATCCTTTAAGATCTCACAGACTTAATTCTCAGAATATGAATGCTCTAAGAAACAATATGGTAGTTAAGCTTAAGTACCTTAAATGTTACTATCATACCAGCATACAGCCCAAATAGGGCCGTCATTAATCATATATGTCTACTGTGGTGATTTGAATGAGAATGTCCCCCAAAGTCTCCAGCATGTGAACACTTTGTCCCCAGTGAATGGTACTGTTTTGGGTGTTCTTGGAAGATGTGGTCATGCTGGAGGAAGCATGCTACTGGGGATGGACTTAGAGAACTCCTAAGCTTTCTTGGATTCCAAGTCGCTCTCTGTTCCTACGCCTGCTTCAAGATGTGAGCCCTCCTTGTCTTGCTCTGACCACCACTCTGATTCCTATGGAAACTTAGGCTCAAATAAACTCTTCCATTTATAAGTTTTCTTGGTCATGGTGTTTTATAACAGCAGCCGAAAAGCAACTAATAACACCTACTAGCATGAGAAATGTGGCAACTCCAAATAGATAAATATATAGGTAAAAGTCACATGATGGACTATTTATTTTATGAATTATTCATGTTTTATTTATAAAACTAAAGGCAAATTAATTCAAGTGTATTTCACTAACAAATTCATGCTAAGTACACTTATTGAAATTATTTTTAGGTTTCTGTCGAATTTTTTCAATATGTATTTTTGTTGAATTTTGTACATTTCATACAATACAACTTAATCATATTTAGACCCTGTCCCCTAACTGCACTCCCTATAGCCCACCAAGAGAATTTTGTACATTCTGTCAAATATATTAAGGACTATCTAGTAAAGTTTGTGTACCCAGAGCTCCCTCAGTGTGAGTTCATCCCCTGGAGCCTGTTGAGCCTATTTAGCATCACTCCCTTAAAGTAGGCCAACTCTCCTTCACTCAGCAGTGATCAATAGCCAGTAGTTCTTTCGTTAAGGTTGGCTCCTGACCAATTCCCAAGTTCTGTGTTGGGATTTTGCCTGCTTGAGTTTGCAGGGGTCTGGTACATGATGTCACCATTGCTGTAAGCTCATATAAGCAAGTTCCCAAGAGCCTGTAAGACTCTGTTTCCTTATGGTCCTGAACCACCCCCGGCTCTTACAATCTTTTCATCCCCTTTTCTGCAATATTTCTTGAGCCCTGAGTGGATGAGATTTAATAAAGGACTCCTATCTAGGCACTTGAACTCTGTAGTCTCTTATTCTCTACACTTTGACCAGTTGTGGCTTTTCGTGTTTATCGTCCTCTATTGCATGAGGAAGCTGGTTGATGAGAGTTGGGAGACGCATTAGTTTTCTCTCAACTCCCTCTTCCATTTTTGTGAGCCTTAGGAGTGGAGGTTCCACTGCTCATGCCTCACTTAGGGTTGGACATCTCACAGACATGTATTCTTTGTTTGGGACCAATTGTAGAATTCTCTAGTAGTCTGTTGCAGAAAGATGACAGGTATACTTGCCTACTGCACAGATACTTTTGCATCCATGTTTGTTGCTGCTCTTTTCACAATAGCTAAGAAATGCAAAGAACCCAGATGTGCTTCAACTGTTGAATGAATAAAGAAAATGTAGTAATTTAAACAGTGGAAAACTGCTTAGCTGTAAAGAAAGACAAAATCATGAAATTTGCAGGTAAATGAATGGGTCTAGAAACAGTTATACTATGCGAAGTAACACAGACTCAGCAAAACAAGTGAAGTATATTCTCTCTTATTTGTGGATCTTAGCACCAAATTCTTATATGTGATAATAAATCATGATGTGACTGCAGGAGCCAGAAAAATGGAAAGAAATCATGTGGATAAATAGAAAGAAGGAGCCCGAGAGAGGGGATACTACGAGACAGGTATTACCAAGATGGAAATAGAAATGGGTAAAATTGGAGTATTTAACTACAAAGGAAGGGGGGAAGGTTATAAAAGGAACCCTGGGGGTAAAAAGTAAGTAGGAGCTAGAGACTGGGGGTTAAGAAGAGACAGGTGTTATCAATGGGGAAATGGGGAAACTAGGAAAACTTTAACTGGAGAGGGAGGAGGGAGAGTTAGATGGGGAGAGAGAGAGAGAGAGAGAGAGAGAGAGAGAGAGAGAGAGAGATCAGTGTTTCCTAAGGTCACTTATTTTTTCAAGTTAGAA